>NC_043702.1:121325617-121424264 GCF_006229205.1 Suricata suricatta | reverse complement strand
GGTGGTGGTGATGTTTAAATGACGTTGCTTTTACAACACCAAAGACTTAATCATCCATTTCCTATATAAAAGGTAGCTACTTTTTTGCATGGACCTCAAGTATATTGTGGTATAGAGGTGGAATTTAAGGAAAGGTATTAAGCAGGCTGTGTTTTAGCTTATGGGCAAGTAATAAATTGTATCATGTATCTTGAATGTATCAGAGATAAGCTGCTATATAACGACTGCCACTTCAGATAGCTGTGAAATTAGGTGATTAACTAGTTGTTACTTAACCTTCTAATTTCTGTATAAGTCTAATTACATGAAATAGAAGTTGGGGTTTTGATTTTTTACTTTGCTTCTCTGTTTGGAGTGTCATTGTAACTACTGTATTGTAAATGATGGAAAATAACTGCATATGTTAAAAAAATAAATTGTGTTATATTCAAAAAAAGAAAAAAAAAGATACACGAGCTCTAATTAATTATTGTCCTAGGGAACACCTGGGTGGCTTAGTTGGTTAAACGTCTGACTTCAGCTTAGATCATGATCTTACAGTTCAAGTTCTGCATCAGGCTCTCTGCTATCAGGCAGAGAACCCTTCGAATCCTCTGTCTCCTCTCTCTGCCTTTCCCCCACTCGCTCACACTCTCAAATAAATAAATAAATAAATAAATTTAAAAAAATGTTAAAGGTGTTAACTGGCCTTTCCTGATTGGGTGTTACAAGGGTTGTCCCTCCTTCCTTGGGTAATGTGTGCCCTTCTATTATTTAATGATTCTGAGAAGCTGACACCTAGGCCTCCAGGGTCAGAGGGGAAACTTGAATCAGACCTACATCCTTACATCTTTATACATTAACAAAGAAATGTCAAAACACAGTAGAAATTTTGTGAAAGAATCACCTATTTAGCCAAATAAATAAAACACCACAAAAATAGATACAAGATTTACCTTTTTTATGGATCACACAATTAAATATAGTCCATGGAACAGTAATAGCATTGCATGGTGACAGATGGTAGCTGATAAGAACAAAGGCAAGAGAAATGTAGATAAAATTAAATTAAATTTCCTTACAACTTGCACAACTTACAACTTGACACACAGAGTGACATTCCTCAAGGAGCTCACAACTGCCTTAAAGTTAATGCTTTGCTAGAGGCAAAAAGCAACCTTAGCTTGACCATAGTCAGGCCAGGGAGGATCCCATAAATCTCCTTTAACATATCAAAATCCTTTTTAAACTTATCTCTGCCCCTCCCAACTTAAAGGTATATTTGTTCTTCACAATCCCAGAGCAACTCTTTCTGCCCACAGTCCTGGTTACTTTAATATAAACACCTCTGCACTGAAACCAAGAGTCCTTTCTTGACAGTGTTTGCTCCCAGTCCCACATCACATCAGTAGCTACACTTGCGGTGGGCATAGCATAAGGGTTGTTGAATCACTATGTTCTCTACCTGAAACTAACATAACACTGTGTTTCAACTATATTTAGAGGAAGAGAAGATTTTGCTACTGTGATACACACTGACAATAATAAAAGAACTTTTCAAAAGGCTCAGAATTGGCTTCTAAGTTTATGCATCTGTGAAAACTATAGAAAACCTTTTAAATATTGTGCATAAACAAAATTTTAAGAGATTGTGCCTCCAGAAAACATACCCCATATAAACAGAGAAGGAACACTCTCTGTATTTAGAAGTAATGGTCACTAGTTCAGGGATATTATGGTCCTTGGTTCTGATTACAGTGTGTGCTTGGATAAGATACCTTTCACTCATCCTTATTTTTAAACGAGGTGTAGGATTGAATGATTTCTAAAGTCCTAATTTCTCTAGAATCCTGTGACTCTAGGAAGAACAGCATAAGTCTACTAGTCTCCAGCAGGAAACATGAAGTTCGTCGTCCACAACCCACAGGTAATTGGGTTTTCCCTCACAGCAATAACATCTCCAGTAATTCAATTACCTGATAAATTTACCTTCTCCTGCTCTTGATGATAATGTTATTATCCAGTCATATCACACTAAAATGTAATTCTACTATAACCAATGAAAAATAACTTTCTAGTAAGAAGATGCATAATGAGTCTTTCAAACATTGAACCAGAAAAGATGATAACTGTGTTCCAACTTGCAAAAACAATTCAGCTTTAAGAGAGCTATGGGAATCTAAAGAAATGTTTATAGTGTAGTCATTAATCAAATGCCTTATAAATGAAATTACTAGACATATGTTCATTACTAATGACTTCTTAACTTAGTCCTTAGATTATAAGACTAAAATTTTTATGTTTGCCCTTTCTTAATTCAAATTTAAGCCATAGCCAGAGCACAACAAGCTTGGATTTTAACTCTTCTTTAAGGCCTCCCATAACATTCCCAAATTCCTGAAAATATAATGTGAATAACAAAGGCAAAGGGAAATTTTTCCGAGTAAGAAGGTACTGATCAAGGGGATTCTTTAAAAAATGAGAGGGGTTGGGAGTGTAGGGGAAGGGAGGACACAAAAGAAAACATCATTAAAATTCATTTGCCACAGTAACACCAGCCCTGCCCCAACTGTGTCTGATACAAGCATACTGCCTTTTATTGCACTTTGTTAGATATTGTACCTTTGCAAATATTATATCTTTTACATATTGAAGGTTCGTGGCAACCCTGTGTCAAGGAAGTCCATCAGGGCCATTTTTTCAATAGCATTTGCTTATTTCATGTCTCTATGTCACATTTTGCTAATTCTCAAAATATTTCAAAGTTTTCACTGTTACTATTCACTGTTACTATATTTTTTACAGTGATCTGTGATTGATGATCTTTGATATCACTATTGTAATTATTTTGGGGCACCATGAACTACATCCATATAAGATAGCAAACTTAACCTACAAGTGTCATATGCACTTGGATTGCTCTGTTGACCCACTGTTCCCTGTCACTCTCCCTCTCCTCTGGCCTCCCTAAGACAAAACAATACTGAAATTGGGCCAATTAATAACCCAACAATGGTCTCTTAGTGTTGAAGTCAAAGAAAGAGTTGCACATTGCTCACTTTAAATCAAAAGCTAGAAATGATTAAGTGAGGAAACCATGCCCAAAGCTGAGAAAAGCCAAAAGCTAGGCCTGTTGCCCCAGACAACCAAGTTGTGATTGCAAAAGAAAATTCTTGAAGTAAATTAAAAGTGCTACTCCAGGGGCACCTGAGTGGCTCAGTAGTTTGGGCATCCACTCTGGATTTTGTCAGGTGTCAGGAGCCATTTCTGAACTCACTAAGTTGAGCATACTCCTTGTGAGATGAAGGCGGGTTTTGCAAAGCCTCCCACAGTCAGATGGTACCCAATATCCACCCCCACTCAATTATTTTTGCTTGAGCACTGACCCCCAAGGCACTTTGTTGACTGGTATAGTGGAGTGACTTGTCCTTTTATTTAAAAATATGCTTATTGCATCTTCGAAGGAACTTATTATAGCAATTTCTTCTTTTGGGATTATGGGAGCAAATATTACATTTCCTAAGAAACCTGTTTCACTTCCTCTCAATAAAACAGGCTACTGACTCCATCTCACAAAGAACTAACTTTTGCCTTTGATATGCTAAAAACATTGTCTTGTATTTGAATGCTGAAGATACCTTCCTTCCCCATATTACAAGCATCTAAATCGTCTACATCAATCGCTATTGATAAAGATTATGCATGAGTCTTCTACCAATCTATGTTCTAGGAAATTTTTACATGCCAAAAGAATTTGTCATGAGAAATCATTGTCTAAGGCAAATGCCACTTCTGTGCTGTCCCCATACATTTTTTTTTACCATAAATAAAGCTGACTTTCAGGTCAGAGCAGAGATGCCTGCCTGGTGATCAGAAAGAAACTCGTGGCTCTCTCATCCCTCCCCCTTTTGCCAACACCATCCATCCTTCAGGGAGCATTGGACCTGCTGGAGCTGGACTCCAGCAGTCAGGTCATGATCTCTTGGTTTGTGAGATGGAGCCCTGCTTCAGGCTCCATGCTGGCAGCTAGGAGCCTGGTTAGGATTTTCTCCTCCTTCCTCTGCTCCTCCCCAGAGTGCACGTGCAGTCTCTCTCACTCTCTCTCTCAAAATAAATAAATAAACTTTTTTAAAAAAGTATCTTAAAAAAAGTGCTACTCTAATGAATACATAAATGATAAGAAATGATCAGCTAGGAAGAAAGTTTTAGAGGTCTGGATAGAAGACCAAACCAGCCATAAAATTCTCTTAACCAAAATCTTGGTCCAGAGCCAGGCCCTAACTCTCTTCAATTCTGTGAAGGCCCAGAGAGGTGAGAAAGCTGTATAAGAAAAGTGTGAAGCCAGCAGAGATTGGTTCACCAGGTTTAAGGAAAGAAGCCATCTCCATAGCATACAAGTGCAAGGTGAAGCAGCAAGTGCTGATGTAGCGGCTGCAGCAAGTTCTCTAGCAGATAGACCTAAGATAATGAATGAAGGTGGTCACACTAAACAACAGAGTTTCAGTGTAAGTGAAACAGTCTTCTGAAATATGCCATCTAGGATTTTCACGGTTAGAGAAGAGATGTCAATATTTGGCTTCAAAGTTTCAAAGGACACACTGACTCTCTTTTTAGGGGCTCATGTGGCTGGTGACTTTAAGTTGAGGACAATGCTCATTTACCATTCCAAAAATTCTAAGACCTTAAGAATCATGCTAAATCTACTTGTTTATACCATAGAAATGGGATAACAAAGCCTATATAAGAGCACATGGTTTACTGAATATTTTAAGCCCACTGTTGAGACCTACTGGTTTGGACTGGTTTGAAAGGAAAAGATTCTTTTCAAAATATTACTGCTCATTGACAGTATACCTAATCACTAAAGAGCTCTGATGGAAATGTAAGACCATATTAATGCTTTCACACCTGCTATCACATCTATTCTGCAGCCCATAAATCAAGGAGTCATTATAACTTTCAAGTCTTCTTACTTAAGAAATACGTTTCAAAAGGCAAGAGCTGTCATAGATGGTGATTCCTCTGATGGATTTGGGAAAAGTCAACTGGAAACCTTCTGGAAAGGATTCATCATTCTAGATGCCATTAAGAACATTCATGATTCATAGGAAAGGTCAAAATATCAACATGAATAGGAGTTTGGAAGAAGTTGATTCCTACCCCTGTGGATGACTTCGAGGGATTTGTTCACTGAATCTCTACCACTGCAGATGTGGTAGAAACAGCAAGAGAACCAGAATGAGAAGTGGAGCCTGAGAATGGGACTGAATTGCTGGAATCTCAGGATCAACCCTTAACCAATGAGGAGTGGCTTCTCATGGATGAGCAAAGAAAGTCATTTCTTGAGACAGAATCTACTCCTGGTGAAGATGCCATGAAGACTGTTGAAATGACAACAAAGGATTTAGAACACTACCTATACTTAGTTGAGAGAATTGACTCCAATTATGAAAGAAGTTCTACTGTGGTGAAATGCTATGGAACAGCATCACATGCTACAAACTGTCGTGAAAATAAGACTCAATTAATGCAGCAAACTTCACTGTTGCCTTATTTTAAGAAATTGTCACTGCCACTCCACCTTCACCAACCGTGATCAGTCAGTAGCCATCAACATCAAGACAAGACCCTTTATCAGCAAAAAGATAACTTGCTAAAAGCTCAGACAATGGTTTGCATTTTTCACCAATAAAATATTTTTAACTAAGGTATGTACATTTTTAGACATAATTCTATTTCACAGTTAATAGACTACAACATAGTGTAAACATGATTTTT
This sequence comes from Suricata suricatta, assembly GCF_006229205.1. Taxonomy (NCBI): domain Eukaryota; kingdom Metazoa; phylum Chordata; class Mammalia; order Carnivora; family Herpestidae; genus Suricata; species Suricata suricatta. The sequence goes on along the minus strand of NC_043702.1, from coordinate 121,418,507 downwards.
ATATGCACTAGAAAACCAAAAAAAATCATTTGGCTCACATTATTGTGATATTCACTTTACTGCAATGGCTCAGAGGTATGCCTGTATCTGCTTTGCCCTTGAGCTTTCCATCTCTTAAAACTATTTTAAATGATGCTGTACTTCTACCCATTAAATTTATAAATACTAATGTCCCATATAAGTTGGTACTCACTTTTTTCTTTTAAAGATTTTATTTTTAAGTAATCTTTACACCTAACATGGGGTTTGAACTCATAACCCCAAGATCAAGAGTTGTGGGGCGCCTGGGTGGCTCAGTCAGTTAAGCCTCCAGCTTCGGCTCAGGTCAGATCTCACGGTAGTGGGTTCGAGTCCCGCATCGGGCTCTGTGCTGACAGCTAGCTCAGAGCCTGGAGCCTGCTTCCAATTCTGTGTCTCCTTCTCTCTCTGCCCTTCCCCCTCTCATGCTCTGTCTCTCTCAGTATCAAAAATAAATTTAAAAAAAAAAAAAAGAGTTGCATGTTCCACCAACTGAAACACATTTCAGGTTTCAGTTTCAGCCAGTTGTCCCAATATTCACCTTAATACTCTCTGGGAGGCTCTATAGACTAATCACTTAGACTAAAATTAAAATACTCTATCACTTATAGAGAAAAAGTAGCTTAACAACTTGACATGTTTCCTAAAAGACAGATTACAATATCAAAATTTTAACCATATATTAACATGAACCCAACATTTCAGCTTATAATGTCACAAAAGAAGCAGCAAATTATAAATGTGCCCTAAAACATAGTAAGTTAAATGGCTATTTGCAGTTTATTATTTGATTATATTCCTGAAGCCATTTGATTTAATAAAAACCTCCCAGAATTCAGACTAAGAGCAGGCCAGCCTGTACTCCCCTAGAAGAGCCCCACTACTGTCAACAGCCTTTTAATATCCCAGGTTAGGCTACCTCCCAATCTTTGCAGTCCAAGACAAAGGGGCCCCTAGCATGGGGCCCATCTATGTCTCATCCTACCCCCAGTTCTGTGCCACACCGTCAGGAACCTCCAACGCAATGCAAGAGGCACCACAACCCAAGTCCAAAGTCCATCTACTCTCTAACTCTCACTATGCAAATGCTACCCTCCCTTGGCCATCTCTTGGGCCTAAGAAATACATATTGGTGCAGTTTCTCTTTGGGAGAAAAAGCGAAGAGACCTACACAGGTTCTTAAAGCAACTTAAGGCCATCTCAGTAGAGAAGTTTGGGGTCCATTTTTCTTGGAACAGGATTTAGAGAAAGGTAGAGCATAATCTCCAGATGGGACGTTTCTGGCCCACGGGCATATCCTTGACCCTCCGACTCCTAGTCAGCCAGCAGCAGTTTCCTAAAGCTCAGCATACCAGAGTACTGCCTTAATGCGCTCCCTGTATCTTAAAGATTACTCAATTTGGGGGCACACTAACAAAGTCAGATAACGGTACAGATCAGTTCAACATTTCCCAAGCACCTACTTCATGCCAAACACATGGTATGAGCTAGGATAGAGAAATGGGTATGATGTAATCCTGACCTCAAGGAAATTGTGCTGGATTGACTAGAGTTAATGGCTCCATTTGTTCACACATCCTCTATCCATGCCCTTTGATAGTGCTCTCCCATACTACCTGGGGGCTGGCCATATGACTTGTTTTAGACAATGAAACAGTAGCAATTGTATCAAAAGCAGAAACTAGAAAATTTACTGCATGTTAAGGTTTGCCCCCTTGATGCTCTTGGGAGCCCTGTGGCCATGATGTCAACAAGTTCAAGAAGCCTGTTGAAGAATGAGAGCCCACCAAAAAATAACTGAGGTGCTCCAATCATCAATCAGCAAGCCTCTTCTGACCCAGCAGCTGTCCACCGAAGTGAGTCCCAGCAAATATCAGCTGAGCCCTGCTGAGCACAGACCAACCTGCTGATTCCACAAAATCATTAGCTACATAAATCGCTGCTGTTCTAAGCTGCTAAGTTTTGATGTTGTTTGTCGCAGTGCGAAGTCTGATATAAAATACCAAGGCTTATCGGGAAGCCAGACTTGTATACAAGAGAACACAGTCCAGTATGAGGGCTGCAATAATGTACCTAAGGACAAGATACATGGATAATTCAGAGGCGTGGGTGATTAACCAGGCTGGGTTCCGTGTAGAGGCCTGCAAGGCACTGTCAGGATAAGAATCACAGAGGAAGATGATGCATATTCTTTTCCTTAGTTCTGAGGAAAAGAACCACTGCAGGAGGTGACAGACTTAACCAACCTCTGCTTCTTCCATCATTAACACAAATCGCCCAGAGGGAACACCAAGACCAAGTCAGAATCCATGGGTAACTGTTTCCACTGAGAAACCACAGAGTGTTCATTCAACCATAAAACTCTCTCTGTGAGCCCAAGAAGCTTCATCAGGACCGAAACCAGACAAGACTTTGAAGATGCAGCCAAGTTGAACATCTGTTTGACTCAGCTGTGTGCAGCTCCCTATGATCTCCCCAAAATCAGGCTGAGAAAATGACAACGCATTGTCACCACAGATGGTATGACAAGCACTCTGAGCAAATAGATTGGCACATTGAGAGAAAGCAAACCCTTTCCTAGAAAGAGGCCCCAAAATTCAAGACTGGAATGTCCTTAGCTTCTGAAACAATGTAAATGTCCAACAATAAGAGACTGTTTAAATATATGTTAGTATAACTATAATAAGGAATATTAGGAAGCTACTAAAAATATGCTTTCAAAGAGCCTTCAATGAGATAGGAAATTCTCATAAAATCAGATACAAAAATTGCATATACAGAATGATCCCAATTATGTAGAAAACTTAATTCATAGGGGAAAAAAAGGGAATATGTGTAACTGTCAACAGTATACTTGGGCACCAGAATCATGGGTAAGTGTTTTCTCTATTTCCATGTTTTTCAAATGAAAATATAAAGACATTTGTTTAAAAAATTGAATCATACACACCAAAATTAAGAATCTATAAAACTGGCCTGTACTCTTCAAAAATATCAATGTTGTGAAAGAAAAGGAAAGGCCAGGAAAGTGTTTTAAAGAAAATTAGAAAGACATGACAACTAAATGCAACATGTGATCTTGACTTGGATATCTGGTCAAGAAGAAATATGTTCTAAAGAATATTATTGGGGGGCGCCTGGTGGCTCAGTTGGTTGAGCATCCAACTTCGGCTCACGGTTCGTGGGTTCCAGCCCCACATTAGGCTCTGTTCTGACAGCTCAGAGCCCAGAGCCTGCATCTGATTCAGTGTCTCCCTCTCTCTCTGCCCCTCCCCAACTCACTCTCTATCTCTGTCTCTCAAAATAAAATAAAGACATTTTTAATTAAAAAAATAATATGGCAAATTTTGAATATGGACTAATTGTCCAGGTGGTTATATAATAGAAATGTGGCGCCTGGCTGTCTCAGTTAAAAGAGCATTCAACTCTTGATCTCAGGACTGTGAGTTTCAGCCCCTTGTTGAGTGTAGATATTACTTTTAAAAAACTTAATAAGGGGTGCGTGGGTGGCTCAGTTAGGCGTCTGGCTCTTGATTTTGGTCGGGTCATGATCTCACCAGTCTGTGGGATGGAGCCCTGCATTGAGCTCCATGCCGACCGCATGGAGCCTGCTTGGGATTCTCCTTCGCTCTCTCTGACCCTCCCCCACTCCTGTTTTCTCTCCCATTTTGTCTCTCTCTTTCTCAATAAATAAACTTAAAAACATATATTTAAAAAAACTAAATAATAAGAGAATGTCCTTGTTCTTAGGAAATACATACACTTTGAAGTGTTTAAGAGTAAAGGGGCATGATTACCACCATGAAAACACATTCATGTGTGCAAAACATTAAAAATTGATGAATCTGGGTGAAACGTATGCAAAAGTTTTTATACCATTCTTTCAACACCTCTATATTTGAAATGATTTCAAAATAAAGTCAAAATAGTAACTCTAGATCTAAAAACAAATCAATTTAAAGAGAAAAAAGCTTTGATTGGTAATTGTAAATTCCTTATCATAAAGAAAATTCTGAAAAGATTTGGGTCCTAGAATGTTATATAACATTTTCATGCCAAAAAACAAAACTGTTTCCTTGGAAAAACTGAGGTAGGAAAATGACAAATCCCTTCATTAACCCAGTCCATTAACCCCTTCATTAACAGATGTCTTGGCTGACGCTTGAATCTCTCCCACTCAGTACCCACTAAAGGCTAAAGGTGCTGGCAACACATCAAAGTCAGGCACTCTGGATGCCTTCATTTGCATATCCCCACTGCAGATAGAAGGCTGCCATTTCAGTATCATACACAAAATAATATTTCACCCACAGTCTTCATCGTGACTCACCAGCTCTCACCCCGCCTGGCTCTATGTTGCCACTTGTGGCTAGGCCAGGCCTTCGGCCTGGAGTCTCCTATGACCTCATCTGAAATCTCCCAGTCCTATAAATTTTCCCAAGTATATATCTGTCAAATGCACCCCTTAACTCCTCTGCCTCATTCTACATGGAAAGACAAAACTAGACAGCAGAATTTTCATATTAAATAGCGTTGTCCATACATTGTCCATTTCCTCAAATTTTAAGTTCCTGAAAGAAAGGGCTATATCTTAAGTATTTTCTGCATTATACTTAATGTATATTCAATACCATGATCACAAAATTAAAGAAGTCTACATTTCGGAAAATCCATGTCATCAAGAATTAATTCCATCTTATTATGTATGAATAATATTTTGTGGTAAAAATGATAAGTCAGTAGAATAAACAAATCTTTTTTACAAATTGATTGAAAAATTAAATATATCAGTGTAATGTGAATGTAACATTATTATTACATAATTACTAAGAAAAGTCATAGAACAGGATTACAACTGCTCTTAATAAAAGAATTTCAATAATCATTATTATACTTTGAGACTTGGGCAAGGTACCAACAAAATTAATTTTACTCACAACCAAAAAATACTTCCCAATAAATTATCCACAAAATAATTCAGGATACCTTGTCAAATTTAACATTTTTTGTACTTCTTTGAACTTTATAATTTATTCTGCCTATATATTTTGAATAGAACACCTAGTAGATAACTCATGGTAAAAATTTTTGGTAATCATTTTCCTATAATACCAGTACCATGTGCTCATTTGAAAAAAAAAAAACCTTAAATATATGTTTCAAAAATCAATTCCAATTCCACCACCCAACAATGTCTTAATATTTTATCTTAGACCTTTCCAGACATTTTTACCCATATATTTTCATAACAACATTGTCATACTCAACATATTGTTTTATACTTTGTCGACTTTATTCTTTAGCACTAAATATACCTCTTTAGGTTTACAGGCCCCATATTAGTCTATATTGGTACCAAATGTTTGACATCTAGGTTGTTTCCATTTTCTTCTAACATACCCAAGTATACAAACCACTATCAACATCACTAATTATTTTCATGGACAAGCTTTGTCTTACTTAAAAAATGTTTATTTATTTTTGAAGGCACTGCCAAGCCTGACGCTGGGCTCAAACTCATGAATGGTGAGATCATGACCTGAGCTGAAGAGTCAGATGCTTCACTGACCAATCCACCGAAATGCCCCATGGACAAGCTTTCCTAAAGGAAGAATGATCTCCTACAAGCACAGAGCTGCCACAGGAGGGGCGTCGGGAAAAAATGCTACTGAAGGTATCTCTTCCTGCAGTCCGTGGGCAGCCATCTTCAACCAGCTACATTACAGTGGAGTAGGCCACATTGGATAAAAATTACAGTGCATGGCATGGCAAAGAATTTTTTCCTCTGATTTGTGACTTCTATAAATAAGACATCTTGTAAAAATATAACATTAACTCACTATATAAATGTCTATTTAATAAATTGTACTTATAGAGAAAAATAAAGTACTCTCCCATTCAAAATCCGTGGTTGCTATACATTAAGCATATATTGTTAATGACAACATTCTTGAATGAAAGCAAGTTTTATGTCCTTAATTCATTTTACATATGAACAGAAATCATGGAATGCTTAACTTGTTCAACAGAACAGACCACAGAAAATTTTCGTGGGGAGTTAAAACAAAATACTATAACACAACTAACCTAACCAAAGTATATAGATATAGGATCACAGAATGTTAAATCCAAAAGGGGACTTAAAGATTATCTGATCTGAGCTCCCCCTTCATTCTCAAAATAAGGAAACTAATGATTAAAAAGGTCTAATGGCCAGAATTATGGTTAGTACATTTATTAACCAATATTTATTGAAAATTTACTAGGTGCTGGGTCCCATGCTCAGTTGTGCACATACAAAGCTCAGCAGAACAGATATTATCTCCCAACTGCACAGATTATACATGCATCGTGCTGGTGGGCAGTTAATTTCCTTCTGAAAGACACACTGGATCTTCTGATTGCTATTCCAGTGCAGTTCCACAATTCATTCATTTGTCCCAACATTCAGCACCCACTATATGCCAGGCTCTGTTGTAGGTTTCTGGGGACAGGGAACATGGCAAAGCACTTATCTTCCTTCATGCAGCTTTCATTCTAATGAAGTACAGAGACAGACACATTGCCAAAAATAAATAAGATCCTGCTAAGTGCTAGGAGAATATTTAAGGATGATTAACAAAATAGAAATAATAAAAACAGAGGGGCCCAGGGACGAGGGGTTACACCTTTAGCAAAGGCAATCTGAGAAGTCCTCTCAGATTCCAGAGATGAGGGTAATATAGTGGCTACATTTATAGCAATTGAATCTATAAAACTTTTCCCTCATTTATAAATAAGATATTCAGAGAGGACCTCAGAAGCCAGCACACTGAACAATAAGGCATGTTGGGGCACCTGGGTTAAACTTCTGACTTCAGCTCAGGTCATTTTCATGCAGTAAATGAGTTCGAGCCCCACGTCAGGCTCTGTGTTGACAGCTCAGAGCCTGGCGCCTACTTCGGAATCTGTATCTCCCTCTCTCTGCCCCTCCTCTGCTCTCTCTCTCTCTCAAAAATAATTTTTTTTTATTTTAAAAACAGTAAGACATGTTCATTTCAAATGTTTACTTTATCCTAGTTTATTCTGCCTTTCTGACATTGGGTTAGGCCAGTTAACCTGACAGTATGCACCATGGAAAGAAAATTCACTTCACAGAATATTCAAGAGTCTGCTATTTAACCTTTATAGACTCCTTAATTTATTGTTTACTCAACCCATGTTGCTTATGCTCCATTTGCTCTACTTAATGCTCTCTATGCCAAAAAAATAATCTCAATTAAATGCACTAACATAATTACCAGTGGGAAAAGTTATAATTTCAAAGGACTGCCAAGTTCTAAAGAGAAGACATATGGGATTTAAACTATAAATACACATAGATACCTGAATTATTCTAGCTGGCACATCTGACCATGTAATTAATGATTACTAGATGTTCTTCTACACTGAGATCATAAAAACAAAAAGTCTATTTTAAAAATCTACACAAAGAACTAAATGCAACATACATGGGCCATATCTGAAAACTTTTTCCTTCATTTAATCAGTCTAATTCTAAATTTAAGATTATTTTCTAGCAATCACGGGGAATAACACTTGTTACTGTAAACACGGGGAATAAGCATTTGTATTATGGCTAGCTCAACTTCTGTTCTCTTTATTTGCCTTCCTATACTACAGAAGCTAGAATGTTAAGAACAAACAAACAAAAGACACCAAAAAAACTTCATTTCCTAGACTCCCTTGTAAGTAGCATTCTCTATGCAGTTTAGTTTTCACCATAAGATGCACTTCTATAAGACCTGAATCCAGTGTCAAATTAAAAGTGGGAGACAAGCAGTGCTCAAGGTGTTGTTTTCCTGGTGTAGATCTAGAAGGCAATAGGAAGCTTTGAAGCTAACAATGCTGACAGTAGTCTGATCACAAATCACAGCTATGGTAGAATATTCCAGGACACTAACAGTTGCTTTGGGACCCTAGAAGAGGTAAAACAGGTGAAAGCAGCAGGTGGCATAAAATTTCCAGAGTCTCCAGCTTCCAGTTTCCCAAATGTAACTACAGTAGTAGTTCCCTTGACAGCCAGTTCTGCAGTGTCATTTTAGAAGCCATTCTTTGAGGTGCAGCCTAGAGTCTAATCTCCAGCCCTTCCAATGATTAGCAACTATCTTTTTGTTATTGTTTTTTTAGCTTAATAGCTAAAGTGGTTTCCATTATCTGCAACCACACCCTTGAGGGATAGGTATTAAGAAAATTACATGAAAACATACAACTGTCTCAACACTTTCAGCTTCCAAATAGTCAAAGTAATCTAGTCTCTCAATAGATAGCAGTGATTAAGATAGACCATTAATTCTTCAATTTTTTCTGAGCAGTAACAAAGAGAGGCCTAGATTTTAAAATCAAAGCTCCTCAACATGTTGTCATTTTTCAATCCAACTCATTATGATTTAATATTTGAAAACGATACCAAACAGAAAACATTCTAATTCCAACCCTTGCTTCTTTGAACAACTAAAGTAGCACATTTCATAAGGTGGACCCTGAATATATGTTAGCAAATAAGTATGGATGAAATGATAAAGATGATTCAAACTAACAGATAAGCCAAAAGTACATTCATTTTGATTTGGGGTGACAGACTGAATTATGAAAATGTCATAGATAAAATTAAATGCATTATCATTGAATCCATTAACTTTACTGTACAACTCCACATACTCTGATAGAAAATATAGGGAAGGCTCCATGTTAAAATTTTAGGAAATTTCTATAAAGTTTGGAATAGTATAATAATTTCCTAGAGTCACAGAGAATCTAATCAGATAGATAATTTCTCTAGCATATTTGTTTTTCATATAATTTTAGTTTTTCTATTTTAAAAAAATTGACCTTAAAGGTCAGGAATCTATTCATTAAGGTAGATAGAAAATCTACTTGATAATAGATCCCAGCAGTACCCAAATATCTCTAAAACTCGAAGCAATACTGTTTTTCCCTAAGGGTACTAATGACATACTTTTCATGCAAAAATATGATGTAAGAAAAATAAAGTCATGGCCACCTACCTGACTTTCCCCTGGATAATGAATAGCACAGCCCGGGTTCCCATCTATGCAGAAAAGTAGTGCAATAAACTGAGGTTTGCTTTTATCTCTATCACTTAATACAAGTCAGTTCTCCAGTTCATGGGAAAAAAGAAATGGTACAGCACATCCTTCTAGCAGGACCATGACTGCTATAGGAAAGAAGTCAGACTCAGCTCAAGCCTTTTTCATGAATGAATTCCCATAGTCCTATCAGTGTGCAAACAGATTCAAGTTTTTATCAACATCCAAAAAAAAAAAAATTAAAGGGATTTTAAATTAATGTTTCCTGATTAATCAATTTGTGAAAAATGTGTTATTAGTTGCCAAGGAAAGATACAATAGCATCGAAAACAAGGTCCCTATCCTCAAGGATGAAACAGAAAAGCTCTCACATCTTTTTTTTTTTTTCAATCTATGTGAAAAACAAACAAAATAACACTGAAGCCTCTGGAAACTATTAGTGATCCTTATTTGGGGGAGTTGTTGGACAGCTTTTCTTTGGAACTGCCCCCTCATTCTTCTCACCAATTCCATGTGGTATATTTTTAAATGAAAATTTTACCTTTTTAAAAAATTCTCTCAGAACTTCAGTATTCAGCCAAAGACGGCATGATGTGTCACAGTGACTAACTACATGGAGAATCCCTGTCCTCAGTGAAAAGCTAACTGAGTCAATGAGTGAATGAAACAATACAGCCGCTGATCCTCACTAAAGAACATCCACTCTCACGCCTGTTCATAACCAAAGGCCCCACCTAAAATTTAACCATGATTCGATCCCTGCAGATATGAATGAGGCAATTCACTTCTGTGAATTTGAATTCTTCAGTGTGGTAGCTAAAGGTCATGAAATTGGGTTAATGAGCATGAAACTGGGAAGGCATTGGAGCAAGGGAGTGGAGAAAATCAAAGGCAGAGACCATTTATTCTCCATTTCAAGTGAGAAAGTCATGGCAATATAACCCTTTTTTTTAGAAACTTGATCTTTTAGCTTATAGATTATCTGTGTCCTCAAGGGCTTCCTTTTGCTTTTAGCATCATCTCTTAACTATTTCACTGGTGATTAGCACCTCTATAGAGAATGTAAATGGAAAAGAGATTGAAGTGAAACTCAAGGTAGTGCAATTTAACTACTAGGCAATAAGTTCAGGAAAAAAAATTTATCATGAAGAAAAGACTAAGGTAAGTGGTGTCTTCACCTTAGGTAAGTTCAACTTATAACAAGTAGATTTACAAAATACTTAAATAAGAGGTTAATTACAATTATTTGCTTTAAAAGAGTCTTTCTTCTTTAAAAATTATCCCACTTAACTACTACATTTAATACACATAAAACTCCTGGGTTTAACATAATACTTATAGGGGCTCCTGGGTGCCTCAGTCAGTTGCTTCCAATTTCGGCTCAGGTCATGATCTCATGGTCTGTGGGTTTGAGCTGCATGTCAGGCTCTGATGACAGCTCAGAGTCTGAAGCCTGTTTCTGATTCTGTGCCTCTCTCTCTCTGCCCCTCCCCCCCTCATAAATAAATAAACTTTAAAAAAAAATTTTAAATAATGCTTTTAGGGGTGCCTGGGTGGCTCAGTTGGTTAAGCGGCCCAACTCTTGATTTTGGCTCAGATTATGATTTCATGGTTTGTGAATTCAAGCCCCATGTCAGGCTCTGCACTTACAGCTTGGGATTCCCTTTCTGCCCGCTCCTCACTTATGTGTGCTCTCTCTTTCATTCTTTCTCAAAAATAAATGAATATTTTTAAATAAAATAAAATAATGCCTTTAGCTCACCAAAATGTGTTTTACATGTGGTTCCAAGCATATTCCTAAAGAAAGCTTAGTTGTGTTATGGGGGAGGGTTGGATGGCTAACATTATGGTTTATTTTAATTTATTTCTATGGTTTTGGGGCCTATCCAGAAGTGAAACAACATTCTGTGATTTAAGTTTTCAATATGGACTTTTATTTAATACTAGACTCTTCTTTGTATCATTAGAGTCTATAAATGGAAAAAAAAATAATGTAGGTCCCCAGATTAAGAAAGAAAATCTTACTTTCCATAGCCATAAAATAGAAAACAAGCATTACACATATTCAGATTCCAAATATGCCAGAATTAGATGGATATTTCAGTAACTTAGCTAATAATCTCAACAACATTAACTTTCCAAATGAAGTTGTTAAAAAGATAAAAGGAAATGTCCAAACAGCAAAAATACTTCAATATAAAGCCACAAGTATTCCTATTCAGAATTACCACTACAAAATCTTAATAATATACTTTCATTCAGAAACATGGTACTTCAGTAACAACTGTGACACAAAGCAGAGTGTTGTTTGTTTTGCCTCTAGATTATAGTCCACAAATGCCATTTATTCAACAAAGATTTGATGCACAATGTGTTTGCTATGTGATTTACAAAGATGATCCTAACCCCCAAGGAGCTCAAGCCTAGGAGAAGTAAAAAACACAAAAGGGAATAACCACAAAGCCACACAGTATGCAGACAAGCCCAAGAAGGACCCAGGGGCTAAATTAGTCACAAGAAAAAAGATGGAATGTGGCTGGGGTATCAAGGAAGACTTTATACAAGGTAGCATTTCAATACCAAAAAAGACAAAAATTGTATGCCAGATTTAGATAAGGAGTGATAGAGCAGGAGGAAGGAAGGAAGGAAAGGAAGGAAGACAGGAAGGAAGAAACGAAGGAAGGAAAAGGAGGGAGGGGAAAAGAATAAGAAGGGGGAACCGTCCCTTTTTTTGTTGTTTTGACTTTTTATTTGGAAAATGTCAAGCTTACATAAAAGTAAAGAGAAGAAGGAGCGCCTAGGTGGCTCAGTAGGTTCAGCAACGAACTTTGGTTTGGGTCATGATCTCACAGTCCCTGGGTTAGAGCCATGCATCAGGTTCTGTGCTGACAGCTCAGCACCTTTAAAGGTAAAGGCTCTTTTTTTAGACTTACTGTAGTATTTTTTTCTGATGTTTGTTTATTTTGAGAGAGAAAGAGAGCTCCAGCAGGGAAGGGGAAAGAGAGAGAGAGAGAGAGAGAGAGAGAGAGAGAGACTTCCAAGCTTGCTCCATGCCTTCAGTGCAGACAGAGCCTGACGAGGGGCTCAGTCCAATGAACCTTGAGATCATGACCTTCATCAAAATCAAGTCAGACGCTCAACCTACTGAGCCATCCAGGCACTCCAGTATTTTATATTGAATTTAACATACACTGCCCTAAATACTTTACAAATACCAACTTAATTTATCCTCAAATCAACAATAGTAGAAGAATGATTTTATTCTTAGCATTTCACAGATGAGGAAACTAAAGGCCAGAAGATACAATAACTTGCCCAAGATTGCCCAGCTAGTAATAAGTGGCAAGACAGGATTTGAACCCAAGTGTTCAGAGTTAGCTGAATGGTCTTAAACATTATACTATATTACACAGCCAGTAAATATTTGGTTTACTCCTTTGGAGTCCAAACATAACTTACGTAAGTGTCATTTTTACATCCTATGTTTCAACTTGTCTTTAAAAAGAGAAACTGTTAGCCCTGCAACCAAGAAGGAAAGGTACAATTGCACACATCCCAATGGAGTAACACTGGCTTTTACATCTAACTCAAGACAAAATAGTCGTGAGCTCTAGAAGTTGCTGATTAAGTGCAAGTACTCTCGGCTCACAAATCACACAAGTGCATTTGACAACTAATGAACTCAAATGTCATATTTTGATGATAAAAGCAGAGTCCTCAAATTATTTTCAAGAACCAATTTCAGGGGCACCTGGATGCTGAGTTGGTTAAGCACCCAACTTTGGCTCAGGTCATGATCTCATGGTTAGTGGGTTCGAGCCCTGTGTCAGGCTCTGTGCTGACAGCTAGCTCAGAGCCTGGAACCTGTCTTCCAATTCTGTGTCTCCTTCTCTCTTTGACCCTCCCCTGCTCACACTGTCTCTCTCTCTCTCTCTCTCAAAAATAAATAGGGGCGCCTGGGTGGCTCAGTCAGTTAAGCCTCCGACTTCGGCTCAGTTCAGATCTCACGTTCGTGTGTTCGGGCCCCGCATCAGGCTCTGTGCTGATAGCCGGCTCAGAGCCTGGAGCCTGCTTCCAGTTCTGTGTCTCCTTCTCTCTCTGCCCCTCCCCATCTCATGCTCCGTCTCTCTCTGTATCAAAAATAAATAAAACATTAAAAAAATTTTTTTAAATAATAAATAAAATAAATAAATAAATAAAACATTAAAAAAAATTTTTAAGAACCCAATTTTATCAACTAGACACTGTATACCTTCTGACTACAACATCTGAACATAAGAACTATCATAGACAACAATGAAACACTGAATTATTCTGACCTGCACCAATACCACGAATTATTTAATTTTAATCAAAATTTAATTATAAAAACTGCTGGTTTCCCCAATTCTTTCAATTAATTAAGAAATTAGCCAAATTAATTTAATCACTAAAATATGATTATGTATGTATAGATATCTATACATAATATATAGACAGATTTTAATGGCATCCAATTTTAATATCTGAAAACCTAGATATCTGAAAAATACATATGTTTATATATATGCATATGGATTTGACATCCAATTTTAAAATATGGAAAAACAGCTTGGAGCCTGAAGCCTGCTTTGGATTCTGTCTCCCTCTTCCTCTGCCCCTCCCTCACTCATCCTCTGTCTCCCTGTGTCTCTCAAAAATGAATAAACATTTAAAAACAATTTTAAATATGGAAAACAACCATCTCTGATTAGGAACTGAAAAGGCTGAGCTTACATTACAGTATGTTTTCAGATGAGTTCCAGGAAAAGAATTGTCTACCATTTACTAACAAATATACTTTAACAGATACTTTAGTTGTGGCAAAAGGCCCTCTCACATTCCTAACCTATGGTCAAGTGACACTCAGAAGAAAAACAGAAACATTCTTACTTTTGAAAACACTCACAACAATAATGTCACATAATGAGAGACTCAACATAAATGTGCCTCTGGTTCAGATTACAGCTATACCCAATAGGAAGTAAAGGAAATAGCTCCTAGGGAAAGATTTGATAGTACCATTAGGAATGCTTATTTTATTGTCATTGAAGGAAAAGATAAAAGAACATCATTTACTTACTTTCTGAGGAGAGGGGGGGAAAGCATATACCTTTTCATATATTTTAAACCTCACAGTTAAGAATATCAGGCATTTTCACAGCTTCTAGGGCACAACAGCTGTTCTTTAGAATGCTTCCTTAAGAAATGTTTATTTCTCACCCCAAAGCTACCTGTCCTTTGAGACAAATTTCTCCCAATTTAAGTAATTTATCTTGTCAGCTGAAATGCCAATTCCTAACTAGGACGAAGAAAGACAAAATTAATGCTGTCGTCTCCAAGTCCATGCCTCTTCTCCTGAACAACCCCAATCTGCCTTGACCTGTTTTATCTTTTCTTTGGTCCAAAATCCTAACCATCCTGCACTCTACCATATAATTTCTTTATTTATCACATCCACTGTTTATTGAACTCTCCAGTTAGAATATGAGTTCCTGAAGGACAGGAATTTTTTATTGCTTTATAGGAAACAAACAAATAAATAAATGTTGAATTTGGGGTTAAGTAATCTTTTTTTAAAATGTTTATTTATCTTTGAAAGAGAGGCAGAGACAGAGTGCAAGCAAGGGAGGAGCAAAGAGAGAGGGAGACACAGAATCTGAAGAAGGCTCCAGGCTCTGAGCAGTCAGCACAGAGCCCAAAGCGAGACTTGAACCCACAAATGGTAAGATCATGGACCCAAGTTCAAGTCAGACACTTAACTGACCAAACCATCCAGGTGCCCTTTAAATAATCTTTTAAATATTAGTAATACTTTATACCAAACATTAATGAAGATGGAGCACCTCCTACAGGCCAGGTACCATGCTGTGTCCTTCATATCCATTTTAAAAAGTCACAGGGCACCTGGGTGGCTCAGTCAGCAAATGTCAGACTTTGGCTCAGGTCATGATCTCACTGTTGATGGGTTAGAGCCCCACATCAGGCTCTGTGCTGACAGATTGGAGCCTGGAGCCTGCTTTGGAATCTGTGTCTCCCTCTCTCTCTGCTCCTCCCCCTTTCATGCTCTATCTCTCTCTGTCTCTCAAAAATAAATTTTAAAAAAGTTAAAAAACAGTTAAAATGTAAAAACAGCCCTACAAAATACAGAATACTTTAGTGATGAAAAATGGGTCACAGAGATTAAGTAACTTCATAGCAAGTGAAGCTTATTCAAGATTTTTTTCATCTTAATGTATGATTTGACTTGACTTTTTAAAGGACTGACACCATTAGATCTTCAAATATTCAAACTCATCCAATAACTACAACAATAAAATGTGAGTTAACAAAGCTGATCAGGTGTCTTTACAAATTATGTCAAACACAAAACTTAGACCCTAAGAGTAATTATGGAATGATTTTGTTCCTCCTTGCTCTGATTATACGCCTTCCTTGATCTTAATAACACCAAAAGAATAATAACTTCTATAATACTTTATAGTTCATGACATGCTTTTACAAATATCATCAAATTTGACATAAACTGTTAAAAATCCTATAATACTGTTCTTCAACTAATTCCAAATAGAAAAAAAAAATCTTGTCCAAATTAGACCTGAATGAGAAACAGATATTCAGAAAAAGACCTTCTGAATGGCAATTTCTAGAACTTGGAGAGCAGATATTAGCTTTCCAAATTTTCTCTTCCCTAATAAAAGGGACTGGGAGAAAAGCAACACAGTTTTACAAACTCAGCACAACTAGGCCTGGCCAGCATGCCAAAAGTAGGGGAAGCTATCCTCTTAAGTCCCAATTACTAACATCTTGACTTCACTTTTCCTAGGAAATGCTAATGGAGAATACACAGAAACAAATTCCAACTAAGAATCTTTTGTTTATAAATTATATTGACAATATTTAAGAACCAATATTCACCAAATGACTATTCTGTGTTCAGCACTATGGGAGATCCAGTGAAGTATAAGACATAGTTCCTATGCTCAAAAACTAGCTGGAAAAACCAGAAACGAAGATGTAAAGATAAACAACAAAAAAGTAAACTGCAAAAACCAAAAAATCTAAAACTATGATGTAGCAAAGAAGCTTTATAATCTCAAGAAATACTTGGCAGTTGGTAATTCATCACAAAGTCTGTATAATTAATACAACTTAGAAGTTCATTTCTAAGTCAACTTTCTGTTACAAAGTGGTGCACTCTTAAAATCTTGTTAAATTATACTTGTTCTTTAAGACCTAACTCAAATCTGACAATCCCTGTCATTTTCCCTGACCTTCCCCCAGTGCTCCCAGGTTTTTGTCATCTCTCAAATTTTCCACACACTCTTTATCAAACACCTGACTTGCCTGATGGGCTATTAGCCAGCTACATGAAAACGGAGACCATAGCTCATATCCTCATGGTAGTAGCTGGCAGTTGGTAGGGGCTTAGCAATTGTTGGCTATATTGAATGCAATTTAAAAAGCTCTACTCTTAAACCCACAAATTTTATCTTCCTAGAGAAAATACATAATTTCTGACTTATTAGGGAATTACATTTTAAATGTTCTCTTTGGCAGGTAAAAAAGAAGCAAAAGAACAACCAAACATGCTAAACAAAAAGAGAAAATTAGGATATATAAATTACACAAGTCACTAATACAATGATAGAGCAGTGGTTATCAAGGGGTTACTCAGAAAATCGTGGGGGTGTTTCACAGTAATTGCAGAACCAGAAACGTTAAACATCCTGAATTCTTGGAAGAGTCCTATACCCTGAACAATTATCTTGCATCCTGCATGATTTTCCAATCTTGTGCTACAGATTCATGTAGGTGAAATTACCTAATTCTATTTTATATATAAACAAGGATTTAGGCAATACATGGGATTTTTACAGAATAAAACTACCAAGTGAATGGGGAGAAGGCTGTACTTTGTTTTGTTTGTAACTTTATAAAAATTTTTTTGTATTTTTTTAATTTATTTTTGAGAGACAGAGAAAGACAGCATGAGCAGGGGAGGGTCAATAGAGAGGGAGACACAGAATCCGAAGCAGGTCCCAGGCTCTGAGCTGTCAGCACAGAGCTCGATGCAGGGCTTGAACCCACGAACCATGAGATCATGACCTGAGCCAAAGCCGGTCACTTAACCAACTAAGCCACCCAGGTGCCCCTTGTTTGTAACTTTATAAAAATTGTTCAGCATTTTGAAAAATCAGGTCCCTGACAGCAATGTATCCGTCTGCTCCTGTAGCTCTAGGCACTGAGCATAGAGTGATGAGTACACACATTGTTATGTATCAGGTTGCTCAATCTATACTGGTTCTTCCTTGACCTCCCTCCACCCTAAATGGCCCCCACTCCCCATCACTTGTGATAATATCCAATGCAAAATTTAGACTTAGAACATTTGAGGTCATTTTGAATTCTTCCCTTCTTAGCACACAGTTGACACTATGACTAAGCTATTCTCTATAAATGCCAGACTTTTTTCTTGTTTTCAAGTGTTTATTCATGCCATTCTACTGCCAGATACACCTTCCACCTTTCGCTGTCTTACCAAATCCCATCATCCTATAGGGTCCACGTAAGTAATCCTTCTTTGATAAACTCTCCCTAGACATTATCTTTCAGTGTGGTCTATTTCCCCTTAAATTGCCCATTACAAGATAAGCTGTTTGTATTAAATTTAGCAGTTTATTTTATAGTCTTATGCTGCTTTCTCACTGTTTCATGTCTTTCTTTCCCCAATAGAATATAATTTTGAGGGCAGGAATCCTTCTATACTGCTTTTTGATACATAATCTATTTTGCAAAGTAGCTAGAATATAGTTAAGTGTCCAACAGAAAGTATCCAACTTCACTTTTGCTGAACACTGAACAAAGCATAAGAGACTTCAAAGGCTTACAAGTCCCAAATGAGTAAAAGACTCCCTGATCATCAGCAAGTTCACAATGAAAAAGTAAATACATTAGTTTCCAAATGGTTCCACCCAAAATTTGTCTACTTAATGAGGATATAGTGAGAATCCATAAAAACTACATGTTACTAATTTTCCTTTTATCAGGGAATACAAGGGGCAGTCTATGTCAAACAGATATTCTTTCTCAATATTTTCCCAATAATGGAAAACATGGCCCTGAGACCAGCCAACTGAACCCTGATTGCAAGGCTAGTTCTTTGATGGGCATTTATATCTTCCTAGGCACTACATCTGCACTTTCAGTAGCTCCCACCAGTGATGCCTAATAATGGCCTTACAACCCAAAGTACTGAATGTGAGATATGAGCTATAACTAAAATTATAGAAAACAGCACAACTGGGGCATCTGGGTGGCTCAGTCTTTTAAACGTCTGACTCTTGATTTCAGCTCAGATCATAATCTCAGTCTTGGAAATAAGCCATGCTCAGCATGGAGCCAACTTGAGATTCTCTCTCTCCCTCTCTTGGTGCCCCTCCCCCACTCACACATGTACATTCTCTCTCTCTCTCTCTCTCTCAAATAAATAAATAAATAAATAAATAAATAAATAAATAAATAAAAACTTTAAAAAGATCAGAACTTCCTGGGGCACCTAGGTGGCTCAGTCGGTTAGGCATTCAACTTCAGCTCAGGTCATGATCTCACAGTTTGTGGGCTCAAGCCCCATGTTGAGCTCTGTGCTGATAGCTCAGAGCCTAGAACCTGCTTTGGATTCTGTGTCTCCTTCTCTCTCTCAGCCCCTCTCCTGCCTGCATTCTGTCTCTCAGTCTCTCAAAAATAAATAAACATTAAAAAATAATTTAATAATTAAATAAAAATTTTAAAAATCGGAACTTCCCATATTTAAAATTTAACTTTAGTCCATATAAAAGTTATCAGTCCCCACCTTTAGTTTGTTGAAGGTTAAAGTAAACTGAAAGTGGGGCACCTGGGTGGCTCAGTCAGTTAAGTGTCTGACTTGATTTTGGCTCAGGTTCATGAGCTCGAGCCCGCCATCAGGCTCTTCACTGACAGCCCAGAGCCTGCTTGGGATTCTCTGTCTCTCTCTCTCTCTCTGTCCCTCCACTGTTCACTCCCTATCTCTCTCTCTCTGCCAAAAAAAAGAAATAAATATTTTTTTTAAAAAGTAAACTCAAAGTAATTGGCAATAAGTTGATTTCTGTCTTGACGTAGCATGAAATACTTATTGCTTATGAGCATTAGTTTAATTTTTTTGAACAATAAAAAATAAGGCAGGGCAATAAAATATTTTAGTAGTAATAACCCAGCATCATACTTCAGTAAAATACTTTAGTAGTAATAACCCAGCATATTTCATAATGATTACCAGTCATGATATGAATCCATTTGCAATTAAGTAAATGGAAAAAGAAAAAATGAATAGCCAGAAAATTTCAGGCTAAAAGCTTACGTTTTACATGGATATAGGTGTAGGAAAGACATGGTTAGTAAAAACTAAAGAAGAGTAATTCTAGAGTAAACCAACACAATTCAACAGTGAACTACAAATGACAGCTATAACTACCCGCTTCCCCTGGGAGGAAATGCCTCTAAATAGACAAACTTAAGCAAGAATGAAAATCACACACAAAAGATCTTAGGAAAAGTTGAACTCTGCTAAAATCCTCTGTGTCCAAGCTCTGAGCAAGCAGATGACTGACAATTCCTCAGGCATGTGGAGGGCAGCACCAACGGGTAGGGCAACGGCAATAGCACTTGGGCTATGTGCCAGGTATCTTCACGTACCTTAATTCAGAAGGGAAAGCAACAGTCTGTGCCCAAAAGCAGTCAAAAAATGGTTTTTTCCTAGATCAAACATATGATGCTCAGATACAAAGCCTTAAGAAAAAAAAATCACATGCAAGAACAATTAGCCTTGCAACTGTAATTTAAGTAACTGTATAAAGGACACTAAGAAATTTCATTTGTTCCTTCTCACATTGCAAATGCTCTATCAATGAAGGAAATAAAATAAAAAAACTGTTTCAATATATAGAGGCTACTCCTTGCTTAATAAAGCAAGCCAGAGTTGCCAAGAAGCACTGATTTAAAAGACAGCTAATTCTCCTTTCTGTCTGCCTGAAAAATTGTCTAACTTGTGACATCACTAACTCAATTATGCATGTCCACAAAGATCCCATTAAATAGGTGGATTTGAGCATTTCAAATAGATCTGGTGTGAAGCTATTTCTTGCTCAAAAATTTCCACTCATTCACACAATGGACAAATTGCAACCTTGAGGTTGAAAACAGGAAAAATCACTTGGCTTAACACCAAGTACTTCAGGGTGTTGCACTTTCTGCCGCTTGGCCTGTGCAGACCACAGGGAAGACAGATGCCTGAAATGCCACGAGCTGTGCTTAGGGCACCACTTGACACTTTCACTAGGAAGGGTAGGTCCCAGGGCATGAACCGAAGAAATGCAAAACTGGTCAGCTCTAAGAGATCCTGTTTGTTACAAAAATAACCCTACTATTGCTAAAGCAAGAAGCACCATTTTTAAGAAATCCTTCAACCCTTGGGGCACTTGGGTGGCTCAGTCAGTTGAGCATCCTAATTCGTCACAAAAATAACCCTACTATCGCTAAAGCAAGAAGCACCATTTTTAAGAAATCCTTCAACCCTTGGGGCACTTGGGTGGCTCAGTCAGTTGAGCATCCTACTTCGTCATGATCTCACAGTTTGTGAGTTCAAGCCCTGCATAGGGCTCTCTATTGTCAGCACAGAGCCCACTTGGGAACCTCTGTCTCCCTCTCTCTCTCTGCCCCTCCCCTGCTCATGCTCTCTTTTGCAAATAAATAAACATGTAAAAAGAAAATAAGAAAGAACTGTTTCAACACCAACACTCTTAATGGCATGAGGATGATACTGGGTGGAAAAACACAGATGTCAACCAATGCATTAAAGGGAAATTCATTCATGCGTTGAACCCAATGTGGACACATTTTGGGAATAACCAACAATGTACTTCATTTACATTTTACGACTCATGTATGCTTATGACTCACATATGATAAATATCTACTTCTGAAGTCTGAGAGCTTTTCCAGGAAGTACAAAACAAAAATTCTAAGTGATAAGAAAGCACTGTGTTTAACTGAGTGGCTTTCTTTTTCTTTCTTAGCTATATATAAAATAATGATGTGTTTTAAGATTGTGATATCTTTGATGGATAAAATATGGTAGGCTATAGTAAATAGTTATATAAACATATATTTATGATATATGACCAAAGATACCACTGAAGTAAACTCTGCAAATGCCAAACACTAGAATAGTAAAGATTCCCTTTGACACTCAAGCATGTAAACTGTGGGTCTGTTAATAAATTTTAAAGTAAATGATAAACATGAAGTATACACTATTCCAAGAAGAGGTTAGGTTTAATTTTTTTTCTCTGTTTTTTTAATTTATTTTTGAGAGACAGAGAAACACAGTATGAGCAGGGGAGGGTCAGAGAGAGAGTGAGACACAGAATCTGAAACAGGCTCCAGGTTCTGAGCTGTCAGCACAGAGCCCGATATGGGGCTCAAACCCATGAACCATGAGATCATGACCTGAGCTGAAGCCGGATGCTTAACTGACTGAGCTGCCTGAGCGCCCCAAAGGTTAGGTTTAAATAAAAGGGAATTCAAAGGAAATTCAGAATTTTAGAATTAAAAGGAAATGCAGAAAAACTTATGTGACAATACCATAAATACATGAAAAATACATTGGGTGCATCTAACCTTAGTTCAGAATTATTATCTGTAAGGAAAACCATCTACCTTGCATCTCCCCATAACACATTACTTGTGTACCTATTAGCAGAAGAGTCATGGACTGGATGAACCACAACGTGACCTGTCAGCCTAGGACAGATGTGACTTGTATATTTGAGGTTCAGAGCATGAACAGCCACATTGAAATACAGTTTTTCTAATGAAATAATCAAGATAGGGACAGTGAGAAGTATTTAATTACTTAAGCAGTAACCATTTCCACAAGACTCGACAGAATTATATCAAATTTCAAAAGCCATCACCTCTCACATGGATACAAATTTGCTTCAAATCTGTTCCAATCCTGTTCTTCTACCCACTTATCCTTTGGAGAGGCCTGCACTGAAAGTCTGACTCCTATCCCTGCCCAAACCATTCCTGGCTGTTCTTCATGCACTGTGTGGAGTTCCTGCTAACTCCAAAGGCTGTGCTCCATGCAATTACACAAAAAGCTGAAAAGTTTAAAAATGCTTGGCCTTTATTAGAAACTTACATGCACCTAATTTTTTTTTTAAAGACCTTAGGAAGGTTTCATACAGGAAGTAATATGTAAATTTCAACCTACCAATAAATTTCTCCGAATACTTGTGTGAGATCTTTGAGAGAAAGGATAATCATTCGCATCTCTGAATCTACATTAGCACAAAACTCTGTATATAGCAAACAGTAAAGTTTTAACAAATTTAATTAAAATGGGGAAAACAAGAGGCACCTGGATGGCTCATTTGGTTAAGTGTCTGACCCTTGGTTTCGGCTCAGGTCATGATCTCACAGTTCCTGAGTTTGAGCCCCACATCGGCCTCTCTGCTGACGGTGCCAAGCCTCCTTGGGATTCTGTCTCTCCTTCTCTCTGCCCCTCCCCTGCTTGTGCATGCTCACTCATGCTCTCTCTCAAAATAAATAAATTTTTAAATATTTAAATAATAAAATAAAATGTGGGGCGTGAGGGGAGACAAGAAGAGCAAAAGCATTCTAGATGGAAGAAACAGTATGAGTGACACTAGGGAAAGAAAGTACAAATGTTCCAGAAAATGATACATATAGTGTGTGAATGAGAGGAAGAGAAGACAAGGCTGAAAAGTAGTTGATGGCTGGGTCATGGAAAGTTTGAAACATCATTCCAACAAGTTAGGAGTTTATTATGTAGAAAAAGAGATTAAGGTTGTGCAAGAGTACTTAAAGATTTAGAAGGGGGTTGAGCAGAAGCACTGTTAAAATAACCTGTTGTGGGGGCGCCTGGGTGGCTCAGTTGGTTAAGCATCCAACTCTTGATTTCAGCTCAAGTCATGTTCTCACAGTTCATGGGTTTAAGCCCTGCGTCGGTCGGGCTTTGTACTCACAGTGCAGAGACTCTCTCTTTCTCTGTCTGTCCCTCCCCTGCTCGTGCCCTATCTCTCTCTCTCTCTCTCTCTCTCTCTCTCTCTCTCTCTCTCAAAACAGATAAATAACCATAAAGAAACAATAAGCTGTTGTGATAGATCAGAGAAGAGGAAAGTAAGTCCTGAACTGGGACAACAGCAACAGAAATAGAAGAGCACCATCAGGGAACAAAGGCACCACTCAAGTAGAACCCACAAAATTTAGTAGATACGGAGAGAGAATTGAAGAAACTATGAAAGTCTCAAGGTTTATTAATTGTGAGAACAGCAAAGTCCATCAATACACACAGGAAATGAGCTATCTGGGAAAGATATGAATCTATCAGTAATCTCAGCATGTACCTAAAAATATGAGAATGGGATCCAGGCTGAAAATCCCAAAGTCACTTGCCCAGCTCAACCCTGATAATGGGTGACATCACAGAGGAAAGAAACTACTATTTATAGTTGTAAAATAAGAGAAATTGGTTTTGTTCTGCTCTAGAAGAAACTATATGAATATGTTTCTTCCTCTTTTTTGATAACAAAACTGATTGATCATATTTCTCTTTTTCCCTTAACTACCAAGGTGCTTACATGTATTCAATTCTACTATTATGCTAATCTTTATGTTTGGAAATTTTCTATTCTTCATTTCTTGGTCTTAGTTACTTCTTTTTCTTGGCCTTGCCAATATTTTACTTTATTGTTTTATGTTATATATCTAATACCTCCATAAATGTCACCAAAAAATGAATAAATGAATGAATATGGCTGGAGGAAGCCACCTCAAATCCATTATGGAAAAGCAGGATATAAATAAATTTAAATTAAATAATGGTTTTATTTGCAGGGATGATAGCTAACTTCTTATGAATTACATAAATATTTCTCTTCAATTAAGAAAAGCTGCTAGATATTAAATGCCTGTGTTTTAAAACGCAAATTAAAGGATGATTCCTTTCATTATAAAACAATTTAGGCATACAAAAAGATTCCTGCTCTAAATTAAACTTCAACCAACATAATAAAATTTTTTTTTCAAGCAAGCAAGAAATAGAAATTTTGGCAAGCAAATTCTGACAATTAAAGCATCTCTAATATAATAATACAAACCATTAAATAAACACTATTTTTTAATATGCATTTATTTTTGGGAGAGTGCAAATGGGGGAGGGGTACAGAGAAGAGGACAGAGGATCTAAAGAGGGCTTGCACTGACAGGCTGATAGCAGAGAGCCCGATGAGGGACTTGAACTTGCAAACTGTGAGATCATGACCTGAGCTGAAGTCAGATGCTCAACTGACTGAGCCACCCAGGTGCCCCAGAAAACACTATTAACAAATGTTCAATTTATATATCTTTTTTTTATAGAGAAAGAAAGAGAAAGAGAAGGGGAGGGGCAGAGGGAGAGGGAGAGAGAGAATCTTAAAGCCTGACTTGGGGCTCAATCTCACAAACATAAGATTATGACCTGAACCAAAACCCAGAGTCAGACACTTAACCAACTGAGCCACCCAGGCACCCCTGTATACCACTTTAAAAAAAATTTTTTTTAATGTGTTATTTATTTTTGATACAGAGAGAGACAGAGCATGAGAGGGGGAGGGACAGAGAGAGAAGGAGACACAGAACCAGAAGCAGGCTCCAGGCTCTGAGCTAGCTGTCAGCACAGAGCCTGAGGCAGGGCTCAAACCCACGAATGTGAGATCTGACCTGAGTCAAAGTCGGAGGCTTAACTGACTGAGCCACCCACGTGCCCCACCACTTTTTAAAGAGAGAAGCTACTGAGGGGCATCTGGCTGGCTTAGCTGGCTGAGCATTAGACTCTTGATTTGGGCTCAGGTCATGATCTCACAAATTGTGGGATCAAGCCCCACATCAGGCTCTGCACAGACAACACAGAGTCTGCTTGGGATTCTCTCTTTCTCTGCCCATCCCCCCTTACTCTCTTTCTACCTCTCTCTGCCCCTCCCCCTTTCCTCTCTCTCTCTCTCTCTCTCTCTCTCTCTCTCTCTCTCTCTCTCAAAATAAATAAACTTTAGAAAAAGAGAAGCTACTGAATAAAACAAGCCACACGATGAAAATTCAACAATAAATGTTATACCCCATTCCAAATAGAGGTGTTAGTTGTATGTATGTCATGTATCTAAATTATAACTTCTTTGTGCTTGTCTTGGTTCCAGCCTAATATGAAAGTCCCTTTTCCAAGCTCAGGGGCCTCCACTTAATACACTGTCCTTCCAGGAGTCCTGTCTGTTCTATAAACAACTGATAGTTTGTCCTCTATCCTTACAAGCCTTATCATAAGCTGTTAGCTCCTCTTTTTAATTTTATTAATTTTTTTTAATTTTTCAGAGAGAAATCATAAGTGGAGGCAGGGCAGAGAGAAAGGGGGATTGAGGATCCGAAGCAGACTCTGCACAGACAGGTTGACATCAGCGAACCCAATGTGGGGCTCAAACCCACAAACCATGAGCTCATGCCCTGAGGTGAAGTCAGATGCGCAATCAACTGAGCCACCCAGATGCCCCTCTGTTAGCTCCTTTTAATCTCAAGACCAGTTACCAGGCTCTTGTCCTCCTCACTGGCACAGCTCCTTAATGTTCAGGCAGCTGGAGGCCTTAATGGAAAATCTGCAGGATAGATCTAAATATACATATTTCCCTTCTATACCAAATGTATCTCTCCATTCACCCACCCATGGGTCTAAACCCAGAAGCATACAAATCATTCTGGAGAAGTATTTACCTTTTAGAAAAGCAGCCTTCATCATAAGTCTTCACAATTTGTCTTAAATGTTATGCAAAAAAAAAAAAAAAAAAAAAGACAGCATTTTAAGTAAAGCAGGTGTCTGCAATCCTTGCAATGGAGGTCATCTTTTAGGCATGCTTTGCTCATATTTCTTAAGCTATCATTTATTGAAAAGTCTATGTTCTAGACATTTAAAACCTACTTTTTAGACTTTGTTAAAGGAATTGAAATCATGTATATTATTTCTGTTCTGCAGATGAGGAAACAAAGTCAGAGAGCGACGTAAGTACAAAGGCCCTTGGCTTTTTGTGCATACAAAACTGCCTCTCTGGAAAATTCTTCTGTGTCCAAAGAGCTCATCACTTCAACAGGGCTCTGAGCATCCCCAGTCTTTCAACACACATTTAGTGAACACCGTCTACCTGTGGGCTTAGTGAAGATTTCCAAGAAAGAGGTGATCATTGTGTATTGAAAGGTAAGTAGTGGGGCCCTTGGGTGGCTTAGTTGGCTAAGCATACAACTTTGGCTCAGGTCATGATCTCACAGTTGGTGAGTTTGAGCTCTGCAACAGGCTCTCTGCGGTCAGCGCGGATCCTCTGTCTCCTTCTCTCCCCGTGTTTTCTCTCTCTCTCAAAAATAAATAAATAAAAAAAGAAAGGTTAAGTAAACTTAGGTAGAGAGTTATTCCAATAGGAATTGGAATATCAAGAGTATAGATTTGAGGGGCGCCTGGGTGGCTCAGTCAGTTGAGCACCTGGCTTCGGCTCAGGTCATGATCTCACAGTTTGTGGGTTTGAACCCTGAATTGGACTCTGTGCTGACAGCTGGCTCAGAGCCTGGAGCCTGTCTTTAGATTCTGTATCCCCCTTTCTCTCTCTCTCTGGCCCTCCCATACTCACGCTGTCTGTCTGTCTCTCTCTCTCTCAAAAATAAATAAAATATTTAAAAAATATATTTTAAAAAAAGAGTATAGATTTAGACATATTGGAACCTACAAGACATCCAGATGAGATGGATAGGGAGAGTCTGGCTAAGAGAGTCTGGACTACAAAGAATTTAAAAATATTAATTAGTAGTTGTCAGTATTTCATTGATATTTAAAACTTTAAGATCGTGTAGCAAAAACTACAAAACATCATTGAAAGATATTAAAGAGGACCTAAATAAATGGAAAGGCATCTTCTATTCATGAAGTGTTGGAGAAATGTCTATTCAAATCCTTGCTAATTTTTAAATTGGGTTGTGTTTTTACTGTTAAGGTATAAGAGCACCTTATATATTCTGGACGATATTTCCTTCAGATATTTGCTTTGCAAAAAATCTCCCCCATTCTCTGGGTTGTCTTTTCATGTTCATAATAGTGCCCTTTGAAGAACATAAGTTTTCAATTTTGATGAATCCCAATTAATCTAATTGTTCTGTTGTTGTTTGTACTTTCGATATCATAGCTAAGAAACAACTGTTGAATCTGAAGTCACGAAGATTTACATTTGTGTTTTCTTCTAAGAGTTTTATAGTTTTTAGTTCTTACATTTAGCTCTTTGATACCTTTGAGTTGGTTGTGTATATGGTTTGAGATAGGGGTCTCAATTCTTTTGCATGTGGATATCCTATTGTCTTAGTACCATTTGTTGAAAAGGATGCTCTTTCTCCTATTGAATTCTTGTCAATTTTTGAAGTCTTGGCATTCTTGACAAAAATCAACTGACCATAAATGTAATAGTTTACTTCTATTGATCTCTATGTCTATCCTTATGCCAGTACTACAATGTTCTTGAGGACTGCAGTTTTGTAGTGAGTTTTGGAATTAAGGAATTTTTACAGATATTGTACTGAATTTGCAGGTTCATTTGGAATATATCATTAACAATATTTAAGTCTTCCAATTCTAAAATATAGTCTTTCCATTTATTTAGGTCTTTCTAAATTTATTTCAATGATGTTTTATAGTTTTTGCTGCACAATCTTAAAGTGTTTTTTAATTTTTGAGAGAGAGAGAGAGAGTGCCAGCAGGGGAGGGGTAGAGAGAGAGGGAGACACAGAATCTAAAGCAGCTCCAGGCTCTGAGCTGTCAGCACAAAACCTGATGTGGCTCATACTCAGTGAGTGGTGAGATAATGACCTGAGTCAAAGTTAGACGCTCAACCAACGAGGCCCCCCAGGTGCCCCAATCTTAAACTTTTAGATATCAATGAAATACTGACCACTTCTAATTAATATCTTCAGTTAAGCTCTCCTCTGTGCTCCAGATTCTCATATCCATCCGCATGGATATCTTACAGGCTCTTAAGATGCCCAAGTCCATACTTTTGATATTCAGCTCCCAGCTTTTTCTTCAGAGTCTTCCCCATTTCAGGAAATGGCAACACAACCCATTCTAGTCACAAGTTAAAAGCCTCTAAGTAATTTTTTACCCTTCCTGCCCTTATCTAATCCGTCAGCAATTCATGATGATTCTACTTCTAAAATACATACAGAATCTGGACATTTCTCTCCATGTTCTCTGATATCAACTAATCAAAGCTGTCATTATCATGTCATTATCATGAGACAGTTGCAAAAGTTTAGTAGCCCATCTCTCTGATGCTACTTTGCCTCCCTCCAGTCTATTATCATCAATGGGAATATAATGTGAGCCGCATAAATAATTTTTAATTTTCTGGTAGCCACATCTACAAAAAAAAAAAAAGAAACAAGTTAAATTTAATGGTTCATTTTAATTTGGCCCAGTCTCTCCCAAAATATAATTATTTCAATATATATAATAAACAATGAGAAAATTACATTCTTCTTTTCATACCAAGACTTTGAAATTTGGTATATATTTTACATCTTATTGAGCATCTCTACTTGGAGGCTTAATTTTCATCAGAAATGCCTGATCTATAATTAATGTTATAAACTTATGGTTGAAAACGTATCAAAAACAGATAAAGTTTTCCAATAACTGAATCAATTATGCTTTCAAATTTAGGTTTTAAATTACATAAAGTTGAAAATTCAGTTTCTCAGTAACATTAGTTACATGAGGTTGTGACTACAGACTTAAACAGCACTTTCTTAGAGTGATCTTTTTAAAATATAAATCAGATTATATCACTATCCTAATTAAAATCCTTCCTTTCGTTCCTTATCATTGGACTTCAGACAAAATTTGAACTGTTTTTGACACCAACAAAGCCCACCTAAACTTCCATCTGCCACTTTTCCTTACCATACCTCCCCCTAACCCAACTTACTTTAAGCTCCCCTGACACACACAGCTCTTCGATGCCTCAGAGACTTAGCACATACTGTTAGTTTTGCATGGAATGCTTTTTCCTAGCTCATCCAGAGCTGATTCCTTTTCTTTCAGCTAAAATGTTACCTGATCAGACAGGCTTCCCTGATAAATAATATTCCTCTCTGTCATACTCTAGCATTGTGGTAAGATCATCTCTGTCATGGCACCATACTGATTTATAATTATACTTATATTTAATTACAAGCATATTACATAAATTTATATTTATATACATTTATATTTATATAAATGTATATAAATTTATAATTATTTATTTGTTTGTTGTTGATCTTTTCACTATTCTGCAAACTCTACAGTAACCAGGAGTAAGCTTGTTCACTTGTTAATGTCTTTCTGCTGCCTAAGATTGCTTGGTACATAGTAAGTGTTCAATAAACAAGATCATATCCTGCAGATATCAGTGTGACAAAGGCTGAAACCCCTCTATTGCATTTGTTGACTCATTCACTCAATATTTATTCAAAACTTACTATGCATCAGAAGTGAAAGTAAGCAAATGAGAAGGACTCTACCCTCAAGAAATTCACATTTAAAAGACATTTTCTAATGTTTATTTATTTTTGAGAGCAAGAGGGACAGAGCATGAACAGGGAAGGGGTAGAGAGAAAGGAAGACACAGAATCCAAAGCAGGCTCCAGGCTCTGAGCTGTCAGCACAGAATCCAACGCAGGGCTTGAACTCATGAACCATGAGCTCATGACCTGAGCTGAATTCAAATGCTTAATTTACTAAGCCACCCAGGTACCCCAAGAAATTCACATTTTAATGACAAAAATAGATAAAAATAATATTAACAGTGTAAGAAGTATAATATTAGAGAACTACTCAGAGTTATGATGCCTAGAAGAGGGACAAGTAACTTGGAAAAGGTAAGGAAGTGGAAGGTAGCTGAGGCATCCAAGAAAAGAAGAGAAAGATAACTTGAGTTATACATAATAGGAGTTAGTCTGGTGAAAGATCACATTATTCCTTATAAATGGATCTACATGAAATAGGCAAAGAAATGTGAAACAGCATGGTAAATGTGTGCAGAGCATGAAAAGCACTTGGATCAAAGAATAACAACAGATCACCTAGAGGGGTTGGGTCATGCAGGGCCTTCATGCCATGCCAAGAAGCTTAGACTTTATACTGCTGGCATTAGAGGCTGTAAAGTTTTCACCAAGAAAGTGACATCATTTAATTTTAATTCCCTATCAATCATGCTATGGCTGTGCAAAAGTTAGGTTGGAGGGTTACAGATGATAAAAATCATTAAGTCCATGGCTATAGTCCAGAAGATGAATGATGCCAACTTGAACAGTGTTGTAGAAATTAAGCATAGGTGATCAATTTCAGAAATACTTAGTAAATTACGCTGTTTAAAAATCATCAGCAACCTTGACAAGGTCAGTGTCACTATACTGGTAGGAATGGAAGTCCCATTTTATTCCTTATCCACAGCTGCAGAAATCATAGAAATTTTAGAGGTGGTGATTAGGAGCTTCCAAATCTGGTTGCTTATTAGGAGTAACATGACAACTTTAGAAAAATACTGATTATGCTGGCTTAATTCAGAGTCAGTCACCATGAGTCGAGCCTAGCATCTCTTATTTTAACAAGTCCCTTAAGTAAATCTTACAGAGAAAGCCACATATTTGCCTTGGGAGATGCTAAGACCAGTCTCTCAAGTATACTTAAACCTTGAAACTCAAATTTGATTCCTGGGTTCAGACA
This sequence comes from Suricata suricatta, assembly GCF_006229205.1. NCBI lineage: Eukaryota > Metazoa > Chordata > Mammalia > Carnivora > Herpestidae > Suricata > Suricata suricatta. The sequence goes on along the minus strand of NC_043702.1, from coordinate 121,387,520 downwards.
GCAAGAATTCAGATTGTAAAGGTTGTAAAGACAAGGAAGGAGCTAAGCCAATGGCTGAAGAGGGCAGCGGTTTAAGTAGGAGAATCCTAAGTAGATTTAGATCATTACGAAAATGGATAGAGAAGTATAGATGAGAGAAGTGATAACTAAAAGTCTAAGGCACATGAGTTAAGAACATTAGTTTATCAAGCCAGGAACCCTAGTTCATCAAACACAATTTTATCTCATAAATACAAAATATAAATCTCTTGGGGTGCCTGGCTGGCTTGGTCAATGGAGTATATGACTCTTGATTTCTGGATTGTGAATTTGAGCCCAACATTGGTGTAGAAATCACTTAACAGAGACCAAAAACTAATGTAAATCAATCAGAAACCTTGAAGTGCCAAAGAGCATGGAACCAACTCTAAAGTCATCAAGAGGTCAGAGCAGGTGGCAATCTGTGACCTCTGCCTCTGGCCCAATCTCAGCTCATCAAATTCTTCCTCTCTAATGCTCATTTCAAACCCTACCTCTTTCATAAAACCTTTCCTGGACTCTCCAAAGAGATGAGATATTTTCTTTTAATCATCTAGAACACTCTATAATTCTAAAAGACCCATATTCTGTTAAACTTCCATCCCCAGTTAAAAAAAAATTTTTTGCTATGTGATAGACACTGTCCTAAGTGCTTTACATGTATTTACATGTATTTACTAATTTAATCTTCACAACTTCTCTTTGAGGTAGGTATACTATTACCCCATCGTACAGATGAGGAAGCCAAGGCACCAAGAGGTTAAATGACTTCCTAAGATGACAGAACTATTTAAATGGCAAAGGTAGGATGGGGATGCATGCAGCTTAGTTCCAGAAATTGCAGGTTCTTTACCACAACACTTCACAAGTTCTGGAGTACACTCTATGTTAGTCTACATTAGATTCTGTTGAGGGCAAATACTTTTTAATTGCCTTTTCATCCCAGAGTAAGTGCTCAAATATGTGTTGATTGTTAGAATTTCTTTTGGTCACAAAATATCATGCTCTGTCTGGCCATGCTCATTCCTATGTAGTCAAAAATGACTATACACAGAAAAGACAAGAAAAGTGAGAGGAAAACACATTGCAGAGGAGCAGAAAACAAAAGATAGCAAGGTAGAATATTTTAAAAATCACATAGATTTGAAAAGGTGAGTGGCAACTACAAGTTCTTGAGGACAGTGACATGAAAACTGTGTGTTGGAATATTGATCTGAGAGCAGCAATATTAGCATTGGATGGATAAATGAGAAATGGAGGCAAGGTGAGAGAGCAGGATGCCTGAGTTCTGCAGGTATGAGGGCAGGACCTGGACTCAAATATGAATGTTCTGAGTAAGGAAATTATAATATGCATTAGATTTAGGGAGAAGATTTTAGAAATGAAAAAGATTAAGTGTAGATTTTTTTAATGTATTTATTTATTTTGAGAGAGAAAGACAGAGCGTGGAGGGGGGCGGGGGGGGGCAGGGGAGAGCAAGGAGAGAGAGAGACACAGAATCTGAAGCAGGCTCCAGGCTCTGAGCTCTCAGTGCAGAGCCCAACAGACGCAGGGATAGAACTCACCTTCGGTGAGATCATGACCTGAGCTGAAGTCAGACGCTCAACTAACTGAGCCACCCAGGCCCCTGAAGTGTAGATTTTTAAAATGGGTTTCTAGACTAGTACACCACTGAAAAAAGATGGATTTTTAAAGCAGACTTTAAAATCAAGCTGTTATTCAATTTTTTTTAAAGAATAATATAATTTATTACTAAAACATTTCTATTCATAGCTGCTTCATGGAATTAACCATTCTGTGAGAGATTCTAGTTTCTTTACATCCAACAACTATTTTTTGAAGTCCTAGAAAGACTGGACCCAGGGAAGTCTTAACCCTTTTATATGTCTGACACTTTTTATCTACTTGGAGATAATCTATGGAAAACATACATTTTTTAAGCGTGGTTACTCTCTGATACTCTGCAAGCCAAATCATAGACTTCTAGTTATGAAGAACACTCAAAGTCCTTTTACTCAATCTGCCTCCCATCTGCACCATGCCAAGGAGCCAGTCAGTCTTTAATTCCCAGTCTCTATCCTTCTAGTAATGGAATACTTCCTGGTTCACAGGAAACTCATTCCATTCTTCACTCTTCTGTTGAGGAGTCTCTCACATTACATTTAAATCTGTCTGCCTGTAACTGTCACTCATCTGTGACATACAGAGTCAGTCTAATCCCTTTCCAATTAACAGCTCCTCAAATATTTGGAGACAACATCATGACACCACAAACTACTTTTACCAAATGCCTCATATAAGAATCATTAGCCTGGTTACCCTAATAATAACAGCACAGTGCGTATCAACGCTTGTACTCTACTGGGTCACCAAGTTTTTGAAGGGGCTCTTCAATATGTAGGGCCTCACATAGTTTCTGGCATAGAGTAGACTCTCAAAATATGCCTGTAAATGACTTGATGAATGAATAAATCTATCTGCAAATAGAATTTTCAGACATATTCTTTCTCAATAGGTTTTATCATCTACCTACAAACAACCAAACAAGTTTGTTAAACTCTCTCTGCCTTCAAAAATCAAATAAATGTCATACAAGGAAAATGTACACCCAGAAATAATCTGGCAGGTATTCAGATAAATGAAGCATCTTGACAAACAAGAAACCTTAATGAGGGAGATAACTATAACTGTAAATCCTTTTGAAATGTCTGAGTTTTTAACATGTGTACCTATTCTGTTTTTCAATTAAAAGGTAGTTAATTTAACAAAATAAAAATAATAAAACTATCTCCATTTTAAGTCACTTAGTGGAATAGTATAGTATAATGTGAAATGTGCCTTCTATAGTAAAAGGATCTGTCCTATCACATAAACATAGAATCATCAAATAAATGACTAGAAGTAACATTAGATTTAATCTAGTCCTGAGGCATTCAACAATTTTGAGTACAACCATGGTAAGAAATACATTTCATATTGCAGTGTGATATATATACAAAATATATAACTAATACAAAAGTTTCTAATAATGTACACTACTTACCATTACTACTCAGAATGTACTCTGATATTTTTTTTAAAGCTTCACAACCCATTAAACTGATATCCTGTCCTGCTAATAAGTCACACTCACAGTTTGAAAACCATTGATCTAGTGCAACATTCACCCTACCCTCAACCAATTATTCATAAAGAAGGTACAATTCAGCTTGGATAAATGATGTACACAGAATCACATGGCTAATTCAGAGAGAATTAAATGAAAATGACAAATGAAATGCACCTCCTGACATCATGCAAGCTGCAAATAGTGGGCAAACAGACAAGGCAACCAACTGTACAGTAAGACCCCTGTGCAGGAAGGATGAAAAAGGACCACCAAGGAGGGGCTCTAAATCAGACAGGAATCGCTGAGGAAGACCAGTCGGGTGATGGTTATACTGGACTAACACCAGCCCTCATTGCTTTTTCCCATAATACCTCAGCTTACCCAAGGCAATCCTTTAACAAACATCCATCTCAAACTACATAGCTCATGAATAGCCCTAACTCCTTCAGCTGTTTTTTTCTTCACATTTCCCTACAATATAGTAGACAGTCAACTAAGTAAGGCTTCCTCCTTCTCATTCCTGCTCTTGTTCTTGAAGTAAGAGACTCATGATCCTTCCACCATTTTCCTTTTTCACCAACTTGGAAAAAAATCCCTGAGGAAAATATAATATTCATAGTAGGTAAATCAAATCAAGTACCATCCCCCACCACACAATTTCACATGCTTTTTTGTTAGAATTAAGTAAACAGATCATATAAAGTTTCTTAAGTTGAATCCACCAAGGACTGCAGTCAATATCCAGGAAGTTATATTGGTATTTCCAGATGAGAATGCAAAAATTTCACCACACAATAGTTGTTGTCTAGGAAGTAGAATTCAGAATCAGGAATGCTAGGATCCACGAAAATAGACTGTGGGCTTTTTCCATTCTCTTAAATATATGAAAAGAATGAATCTCAGTTTTATTAACCAGAAAACAGACACACAGAAGTCTAACCTTCCTCGGGGCACCTGTGTGGCTCAATCGGGTAAGTGTCCAACTTCGGCTCAGGTCATGATCTCACGGATCATGAGTTCGAGCCCCACATCGGGCTTTGTGCTGAATGCTTGCTCAGAGCCTGGAGCCTGCTTCGGATTCTGTGTCTCCTTCTCTCTCTGCCCCTCCCCACTCATGCTCTGTTTGTCTCTATTTCTCAAAAATAAATAAATGTTTTAAAAAAAGAGAATTTTAAGCTTCCTCTAGATAAGACACCCAAAGCTATTCTTACACAAATATGCTAAGACACATTTAAAGGTAACACAACACCAGACACAACTATCTTTCTGTCTTAGCTCCTGATCTTTTGGCTGGAGATCTTTGGGCTTAGCTTATGCTCTTGTTAAGTAGTCCTGCTTCTCCATTGGACTCTCAGTTGTTCTTCCCACCTCTGCCCCCATCTTTGCCTATTAATTTCAACTAATATTTCCAAAAGGTAAAGATATGCTAAGGATGGTTTACTCCATATCATAGAATCAAATATTTTCCTTTAAATTTATTCTCTGGGAAAAGGAAGAAAAACTTTAGCAAAATTCTTTTTAATTCTATTATCACAATGTTATTAATTCTATTATGTTCATTATCTCTAGTATTACCACATAAACCCTGGGATGTCACTTAACTTTTTTTCCAGCTCAGTCTTCCTCATTTCTAAATTGAAGTTAATAAAACAAGACTTTACTCTCCTTTCAGGGATATTTTAAGTATTAATAAAAGAATAAATGGAAAAGTACTTGGGAACCCTTGGGAAAGAAGAACATACAAACTGGATTTATGTTGTTTTATGCTGTTTAAAGAAAAAATGCGCTATGGTAATACTAAATGTGGACAATCCTTTCTCTAAAGAAGGCCCATATATACTCTAACTTAGTATGATCTAAAAGTTAGTATTTTGATGCAGCTGTATTTCCAATATGCACAAAAAGGAGAATTTGCAAATATCCATCACTATCATCTCTCCTAAATTTTTTATTGTACAATACAGTATTAGTTATAATTATACATACCATATAATTCCTGTATAATTGTACAATTATGTATTGCATTCAGAAAATTTCCAGTCCATATAAAAGAGGTAGACTAACAGCCATTAAATGAGTTCTACTACCAATTCCAATGTGGGGAGAGAGGGTTCCCAAACCAACAAGCAGTGCTCTGGACACAACGCGGGTATCCTACAATTCAACTCAATTTTGACACCATATCCAGAGACAGCATCTTATTCCATAGGTTGAGGGCTCAGTCCCACAGGACTGCACCCCCACATTTCAATGCCAATCTGAACTTCCTTAGGTTCAATTGATTTGCTACAGTGGCCCACAGGACTCAGAGAAACATTTAACCTCTTAGATTACCAGTTTATTATAAAAGAACAAAACTCAGGAACAACCAGGCAGAAGAGATGCACAGGGCAAGGTACGGAGAAAGGATAAGGTGCTTTCATGCCCTCTCCAGACAATCTAGACTCCCTAAATCTCCATGTGTTCACAACCCAAAACTCTCTGAACCCAGTTCTTTGGGTTTTTATAGAGGCTTCATCACCTAACCATGATTGATTAAATCATTGGCTGTTGGCAACTGATTTAACCTCAAGGCCTCTTCTCTCCCAAGAAGTTGGAGGATAGGTCTGAAAATTCCAACCCTTGTATTGGAGGGTTAACTCCACCATCAATAAGACCCCATCCTTAGGTGCTTTCCAAAAGTCACCTCATTAACATAACAAGAAAAAGTCGTTCTTACTCTCAACACTTAGAAAATTCCAAGGGTTTTGGGACCTGTAAGCCAAGAACCATGAATGAAGACCAAGTAAATATGTAAAATATATTTTGGTTGTACAAATGACCAAATAAATGTTTTTCTTATGAATCATATCATAGCCATCATGTAGTGAATGCACATTATGGGCCACACACTATACAATATCTTACTTAGAATGCACATGCACATAAAAAAAAAAATGAAGTCTGGGGCACTTGGGTGTCTCAGTCAGCTAAGCGTCTGACTCTTGGTTTCAGCTCATGTCACACAATCTCACGGTTATTGAGTCTGAGCCCCACACAGGGCTCCTCACTCACAGTGTGGAACCTGCTTGAGATTCTCTCTCTCTTGCTCTCTCTCTCTCTGCCCGCTACCACTCATGCATTCACACACACACCTCTCTCTCTCTCAAAAATAAATTAACATAAATTAAATAAATAAATAAATAAATAAAGCCTGTATTATTATGCCTATACTGCAAATGAGGAAATTAAGTCCCAGAAAGGATCAATGCCTTGCTGAGGAGTCATGCTACTAACAACAGTCAGAGGTGGGACTCAGACACCAGTGAGCAAAGCCTGAACTCTATCACCTGGATATGATAAGTCCTTTTCAAATATCGGCTTTTTGATAATCTAAGAAAACAAATATCATAAATAAGATGAGTCACCCATCAAATTAATTATTTAAATGGATTTGTCTTTTTAATTCTAAGACACGGAAACAAAAAGGTCCTTCAGAAGTCCTCCCCACTTCTAATAGATATGTGTTTGTTATTCATGGCTATATCATAATCTTGAAACCATGGAAAATCAAAATGAGATGCTGTCACAAAGGAGCACTGAGACACACACTTGAAATTTCTAGAAACAAGAGGACTTTCAGCAGAGATGTTAGAGAAAAACAAGATCTATAGGAGTCCTGTATCATTCATATAATTCATGGATTAAATATATCTTTTTCCTCAACAACTATCTTGCCCTTCTAATCAATTAACATTAAGGATTTAACATAATATTGATGCTTCTTGAAAATAATTATTAAAGTAATTTTTATATCTATGGGCCTTACTCTAAGAATACAAAATACAAAAGAATACAAATACAAAAAATAACATGAAACAGGCAAAACGGAAGGGTGAGGATTTGCTACCCAATACATATCCTTTATTTTACCAAACAGTTCACTCATTTCTTTAATTGGTAACCTTTCCATTTATATTATTTATTTAAACTCAACTTTATAGAAGCTTTCCTTGGTTTAAACAAGGACTATTAGTGATCACCCCAGGCACAGTTTTCTAGATACACCCACCTAGTGGGAAAACATTAAAAATAATGTGTGAAAACGTCCACTATTTCATTTCGTTTCTACCTGGGCCTGTTTCATAAAAGTCACAATTTACTCTAGAGTATATTACCTCAGCCAAATTACCTGGTCTAAGCTAGGACTGACAAAAATTCTGCTCGTGTCTACTTTCACTATGGTGTATAGGGCAGAGCGGGGGTGGGGGGATGAAGCATCACTGCTGGCCTGTCATCAAGTAAAGTAGTGGAGGAAAGTGTCAAGGAGGGGGAAGATCAGCCCAGTGGAAGGGAATGGGAAAAGGAGGAGGCAGAGTGAGGGTAAGAAGGAGGCACTTGCAAACAGTAAGAGGAGGAAAAGAAGATGAAGAGCTGAACAGGGCCGTCAGTTCTGAACACCAAGTTCCAAACTCAACTCTGATTCTGCTTCCGACCTTGGAAAAATCTCTTGGTTTCTCTGTATCCTAATGTAGCTGCAGGAAGTTAGCAAAGAAATGAAAAGAGAAGAAAGTTTCTTACAGAACTTCATGAAAGGCCTGCCCTTGCTACTGATAAAAGCAAAGCTAAGCTACCTATGACAAAAAAAATAATAAAACACCAATTTGGTATTAATAAACCTCCTAATTTGTTGGAGCAGTGTTTAACTCAAGAAATGCAAATCACTTAGCATTAACCTCTTCCTTTATCCTCCCACACTTCTAAACAATAAACAACACATTCCACTCTCAAGTTTGCCTTTAGAACATTTCCCAGACATTTTTGTCCTCAATTTACTTCACTACTTTAACTAAATACCTTTTTTTTTAGAGCTAGAAGAAGAGGGGCACGGGGAGAGGGGTGGGGGGGAGAGAGGGAGAAAGAGAGAAAAAGTGTGTCTCAAGCAGGCTCCACGCTCAGCACAAAGCCAGATGAGGGGCTCCATCCCATGACCCTGGGATCATGACCTGAGCCAAAATCAAGTACCCAAGGCTCAACTGACTGAGCCACCCAGATGCCCCTAAATGCCCTATTCTTACAATTCTTAAAAAAGAAAATAGAGGTGTCTAGATGCTCAGTCAGTTAAGCACCTCTTTCTCTGCCCCTCAGGGTATTCTCTCTCTCTCTCTCTCTGTCCCTCGATCACTTGCACCCTCTCTCTCTCAAAAAAAAAAAAAAAAGAAGAAGGGACACCTGGGTGGCTCAGTCGGTTGAGCGACCAGCTTCGGCTCAGGTCATGATCTCATGGTTCATGGGTTCAAGCCCCACGTCGGGCTCTGTGCTGACAGCTCAAAGCCTGGAGCCTGCTTCGGATTCTGTGTCTCCCATTCTCTCTGACCCTCCCCTGATCATGCATCTCTCTCTGTCTCTCAAAAATAAATAACATGAAAAATTTAAAAAAAAGAAAAGAAAAGAAAACAGAAAGAAAGAAGAATAGAATTCCACTCCCTTCAGCATTAGTGCCTTGGAGGTCCTTATAAAGCAGTTGACCTGACCCATTCCACCCTTACTTAGCCTTCACTGCATCCAGTTATATTTTTAATCTCTCCTTTTTTTAATCTTTTCTTTCCTCCTACTCCTCTCTCAGGTTCTCTCCAATACATAGTATCTCTTTGTGATAAAGAGATAGTCTAAATTCAATGCTTTGTTGTCAATCAGACACTGAGACACAGATAGCCACCTCCCAACTTCGACATCGATACTTCAGTACATGCAGCCTTCAGTTAAAATGATACCAGCTGCCAAATGACACTGGAAACTCATATATTGTCTACTTCCCTCTTATATCTCAATTCAATTTCAGAATTATGGGTTTTTCAAGTTGTTTTCTTTTTCACAAAAATAAATTGACATCGTTTACATTATTTTGTTACAGTTTGCATTACACACCACTGCATTCATTTTACAAAGCCACTTGAAAGTTGAGATCTCATATCTTATGCTGTCAGTTCCCTTTTTATACATATGTCAGCTTCTATGCATTCACACTTCCTTCTATATTCTTACCCAGAATCCTTAGAACTCAATAAATACATGTTCATTGACTTTATCTGCTCATATTTCTCAAGAGTATGAATAGGAGTCACATCCAAGCCTCAATCTCAGCTTGGCCACTTACTAGCCATGTGACCCTCTGCAAATTGCTGGTCTCTCTAACCCTGAGTTTCGTCCCCTGTTGACATGGAGATGTGAAGACAGGTAAGATAAAGAAAGCATGGAAAGTACATAACAATGTCCATGCTTCCAGCCTCCTTTTTCCTTCCACTTTATAAAAATGTGTTCAGGGGCACCTGGGTGGCTCAGTTGCTTAAGTGGCCAACTTTGGCTCATGATCTCATGTCTTGTGGGTCAAGCCCCACATCAGGCTCTGTGTTGACAGCTCAGAGCCCAAAGCCTGCTTTGGATTCTGTGTCTCTTTCTGTCCCTCCCCCACTTGCACTGTGTGTCTCTCTCTCTCAAAGATAAATAAACATTAAAAAAAATAACAATAAAAATGTGTTCAGTATTATATTAGCCATTGGCATTTTAAATTAATGCTGACAATGTGAGAAATTACAAAGCCAACTTAGAGGAAGGCAAAACTTTGGCCAAACAGAAAAAAAAGTGGATTATTCTGTACAGCACAGTAGTTCAGGGCTCTCTTGACTTGGCTCTGGTGAGAGAGAATAAAATCACCTATTTCTGTTGTAGTCCCCTCAATATTAAATAAATTATAGTAACAAGTAAAACATCATAATTCAACTCCACTTATTAGCCTTAACAAAAGGTACTAAGAAAAACACCTAATATACTAAATGTATATTCCATTGGTAGATAACCCAGTAGCCTAATCTCTAGTTATTAAGTTTCCATTCCTCCAAAGTTCTGGAAGGCTTTCTGCTCAAGTTCATTCCTAAAGAAGTTAATCAAGTGCATTTTTAAAATATCTGTTAATGATAAGTAAATTTCAAAACAGAGATTTCCTATCCAGTCCAGTTTACCTAGTTTTATTGCTTCTCAGATACTATTAATTAAAAATAATTAAGTTATCATAGTAATTAAATCCTACCAACAGTGAATTTGTGATAACATAAAGTGTAGTATGTATGTTAATTCAGCAAAAGTATCTTCATAATTTCAGGTTTTAGCAATTCATTGTTGGATGAAAAAAGTTCATGTGTCTGATACTTTATTTAAGCAGACTCTTGAGAACCATGAAGCTCAATTTTCAAAAATTACGACATTTTCATTGTTGGCGCCCATTTACCTAATAACTTTAACACTTAGAAGTCATTTGTTGAAAAATATTCACTAATTCAGATGCTTTGATATTTAAAAAAAATACTTTCCCTCAGTACAAACCCATTTCTGAATTAAGAAGTTTTACTAATATGAATGCTTCTGTGACTAATCTCATTTGCAATTAGAGAACTCTTACCTCCTCAATTTTTAACTACTCTCTTAAAATTAGTCAAAAGTTTTAAAAATAGATTAGTGTCTATCTAAGCCATATAAATGAATTTGGATTTTTAAAAAATTATCTGGTTATGTCCTTTCCAACAACAGCATCAAATGGCTATTAAGGCTCTCCCTAATAAAAAAAAACAAAAACAAAACAAAACAAAAAAAAACCTTAACTTGAGGGGCACCTGGCTGGCTCAGTTGGTGGAGCTGGCAACTCTTGATCTCCAAGTCATGAGTTCAAGCCCCATGTTGGGAGTGGAGACTACTTACTGTAAAAAAAATTTTTAAGCCTTAATTTGATAATCAACATTCATCTTTAAAACATCACAGTTAAACAAAGACACATTTGACACTTCCACCTTGAAATAACACTCCCCCAACATAGTCATTTTAAAAAATCTTTTTTTAATCATAAATTACAAAACCTATTCTATTTGCACAAAATTAAAAGTCTGTTTACCACTCAGACTACAATAAAATAATGTGGAATTCTCTGCCTATGTAATTAGCATTGAAAAACTAACATTTCCAACAAGTATATCATTAAAAAACATTTCCGTATTAGCAACTAGTACAGTTTTCATTTAATAACTCCCTAAACAAGTTATATGTACTCTAAACAACACTTAAATAAACAACCCAATTACATGCTAGAGCTCCCTGCAAGAATGTCTGATACAGTAAAGAAAAATACTTACCCTTTAACTAATGTTGCTTCTTCCTAAGGAGTTGCCTCAAATCTTCTGTGAAATGAGGCAAGGTACACATAAATAAATATGATTAAGACTATTTATACAGCAGCTGCTTACTCATTTAGGTGGTGCTTTTAATTGTGATTGAAGAAAGAAGTTAAAAGTATTCATGAGAGGTTCAGTAAGTCTAAATACAGAGAAGACGATATGACATAGAGGTTTTAGAATATAGGTATAGAGTCCAGACACCTCAGATTGAATCCTAGCTCCACTGTTTTTAATGTTGAACTAAATTAGTCATCAGCAAGTTACTCAAACTCTCTAAATCTCAATTTCCTCCTCAGTAAAATGGAACTCATTAGAGTACCTTCCTTTGTGAGGTTTTATGAGTATTAAATGAGATTATTCATTAAAAGCCCTTAGAATAACACTAGATGCGTAACAAGCTCTCAGTAAATGTTTACTATCATCATCATCATCATCATCATCATCTCACTGCACTCTAAAAAAGAAAAATGGATATGAAGTAGTTGAGTAAATTCAATTCTTCCATACACAAACTAGACAAATGGGCAGACCCTACACCAGATAATGAACCCCTATATTCACACCATGAGTCTCGGCTTCTCATTAGACCTTAGGCTGCCTCTCACTGCCAGCCTATATCTCCTCTGAACAACCAAAAAGAACAATCTGGTTACTCACACTATATTATGTTAATATGTAAATTCATCACCTCGGAAAGAAAGTCACAAACAAGTAGTTCATTCATGACTCATTTTATTCATAACAATCTCAAACTTGTCACCCCAAAATTGGATTTTACAGCTACAGTTAAGTGAAGTAAACACATTCACAACCAAATTCATTCAGTGGTATAAAAAAAATCAATATAAACTATCTGAGAGAAGAAAATAGTCCACTAAACATAGATTGTTAAATGTTGAGGAAAATGTATCCTTATTTTGAAGAGAACAAGCTTAAATGATGAGCAAACACAATTCACACAAGCAATGACCCTTTGTTTTATGATTACATTCAATAACTGTACATACACCAGAGTCTTAAATAAAAACAGATAACATATAAAAGAGGAAAGTTTTATCCTTAAAGGAAAGGACCTTATCTTTATTGCAAAATGTCTGGGTAATAAAAAGATAAAAGGATATAGTGGGATATGAGTAGTTTTTTGGCTTTTTTCTGTCTGGAACCAATCTCCTTTCAAAATTGAGAACTCCTTTTTCCCTAAGGTTGGTTTATAATTAGAAATTAGATTCCTCAATAATTCAATGACCGAAACCTTTATTAAAGTCAAATGACCTTTTTAATTAATTTTTTCCTAATATATAAGCTCTGTAGGCAGGCGTCATCTCTACAAATAATAAAGCCTTTATATATTATTTATATAATGAGATTTCCCCTCTGTGTTCATCCTTTTCTTTGAATTGATATTCTAACAGCAATTACTGGTAAAACCTTAAAAAGTATAACAATACTAATGTATTCTGCTAAATGCTCTGAATTGCTGGATACTTATATGTCCCTAGTTTTCATTCTATCACGAAAAATGTTTAAGCTAAAATATTTTACTCTTCCATATCTCTGTTTTGAAATTCCCATTTTAAAAGAATACAGCTAGTAAGGGGAAGTGTGTCAGGATTTGAAAACCTGGAGAATGGAATTGAGATGCATGCATAAAACCGACTTTATGTCCAAAAGCTTTTGACACAAACAGTGCATTTACACACAGGCCCACCCCAGCAAATCTATGAAGCAGGCATAAAAATACAGCAGTTGCCTTTGAACCACTTACAATTTTAATCTGTAAGTATTTGTTTAAAAAACAAAAGTAGTTAAATGACAAAAGCACCATGTCAAATGTCCTGGAGCCTGAAAATTCAAAAGCATACTGTCCTCAAGCCTCACTCTCCCTATGGTACCACTATAAGTTTGGTGAGTTTCAGTGACCATAAATCGAAAACAAAGTAAAACCCTTAGGTGTCTGGCTGTTGTTGGCATGTTTGAAATCACATTCACCCTTCACTTCACCATTAGTCTGAGATGACGTATGCGAAATGTTTTACCATCACTTTTCTCATCACTTGAATGATAAAACCGAAGTGAAGGGATTAAGACATTTACTCAATTGTCAACAGTTTTACTTTTTTACTGGTGTCCTAGGCTTTCTAATTCACATGAGGGGAAAAAAAGAAGACGAGACGACCGAGAGTATCATCAGAGAGAGAATCATCTGAGAGAAAATATGCACTTTAGAGATACTAACAATTCCCAAAGGAGATGTGGGAATATCGGAATTTTACCCATCGCCAAACACTAGGAAAAAAGGAAGGTGGGTGGGGGAAGGGAACAGGAACCTTCTGAATCTCAAATCACTAAGCATCCCCATACAAAGAGTAAAGTACAAGCTCGGGATTGTCCCCACTCCAGTCCACTGTCTCGCCGCTTGTCCATTTCTACCTGCTTTACTATCGGAAGCAGATTTCAGTTTCCATAATGCTTTCGAACGGGCTTTTCTTGGCCAACGTGTGCACTCTTCAGGCAAGGCCATTAAGGTAACTTAATCCCTCGCGCACTGCTTGCAGCAAGAAATGCCAATTCCCAATTTAAAAATTCACTCCTTCGCTTTTTCTGTGTTAAAAGAGTCACGAGAAACCCGTAACTCTGATTTGGGTTCGGCATACGCTCTTGGAAGACTCGCGGGGCAGATGAGAGCTTTTAGGGCATGGAAGATGATGCTGGGGGAGGGGGCGCGCGGAGAGAGTGCGAGAAAGATGCTGGTCAATCCTGAGATGATGCAGGAATGACATGGCATCTGGGCAACGCAAGTCCACGCTCACACACACACCCGAGCCTGTGCCTCGGTTTCTCTGACATAAGCCTGCAGCGGTGAATAGGTGCACACGCGAACACACCACCTTTTATTCTCCGACTCCCGGGAAGGAGAATGGTGGAGAAGCGTGGCTGGGTAAAGCTTCACCACAACAAACGGTTTCTTTCTCCTCGCACCCCGCCTCCCCTGCTAGGGGCAGGGGACGACTGTCGCGAACAGTAGACAGCTGAGCGGAGCGGAGAACCGGGGCGAGAAGGACAGCATATCCTGGGGGAGGGGAGGGAGCTGGGAGGGGGGAGGGCGGGGGGGATAAAACCCCAAAGCCTCCCGGAGAGCCTCCCGGAGGCTGACAGGAAAAGGAGGGGGATGAGGGGCTGGAAAAACGGAGACGAGGGCTGGGAAGCTCCCGGGCGCGCTACGCATCCAGGCTGCCCGAGGCTTGGCGCGCCCGGCAGAGGGTGGGGGGAAGTCGATCCCGGGCGGACCCTCTCCCCCGACTCACCGGCCGGAGGACGCAGAGGAAATGGCTTTGTATCGCAGGATGAAAAGCAGACAGGAGGGCCACCGGGCGCGGGGGGGAGGGGGAGAGACGGAGGATGCCCGGAGCCGGGACGACCCCGCCCGCCCCGCGGACGCCGCCGCTCTGCCCTCCAATCCGCCTCAGCCCCGGGTCGGCCCTCCGGCTCCCCACCGCCCCGGCACGCTCCCACGGCCCCGCGCGCTCACCTGCCCACGAAGTTCTCGAGCACCGAGCTCTTGCCGGCGCTCTGGCCGCCCACCACGGCGATCTGCGGCAGCTCCAGCAGGCAGCTCTGTCCCAGCGCCGAGAAGGCGTCCTGCAGACGGTTCACCAGCGGGATCAGCTCCTCCATCTCCCGGTTGCCCATCCTGCCAGCGCCGCTGGCCGCCCGCCGGTCCCTGCTCTCCTCTGCGACCTGGCGGGGGAGCCGGGGCCGCGCCGCCCTAACCGCCCCTGCCGCGCTGGGTTCTGTCAGCCGCTTCCAGCGCAGACGTCGGATCCCGCCGCCTGCCAGCAGCTCGGCTCCTGACAGCTAACGGCCCGCAGCGCGCCTGCGCGGGCGGGAGGGGGCGTGGCCTGTCTCGTGGGCCGCCCCCATCCGTGCCCCGCCAGGCTGTAATTCCGCCAGAGGGTTCCCGGCCGGGCTCCTCGGCCGCGCGCGCGCACTGCCTCCCAGCTGCGGCCAGATGCCACGACCTCCGTCTTCTGCTACCAAGGCTCAGAGGCAAAGTTACAACACTTGGCCAGGGAGTCAGCAGCAGCTACAAAGCCAAAGTCCAGTGGAAAGCCCTACCGATGATAACTCAGCCCTGTCACCAGCAGTAGTAGCAGCAGCATCTCCGCCGCCACCACCACTGCACCGCCGCCACAGTCACCTCCCAAAAGCAGATCTCATGTTCTCACGCCCTACTCCAGAACCCAGCTCTTCTCAAGGCAGCCGGCCTGTGGAGTCTAAATTCTTCCATCTGACATCCATTTCAAGACCTGCGTAGTCTGACCCTACCTAATTATGCAACTCTAATGATTCCGTCTCCCAGTCCCGTCTAAACAAAGGTGGAGCTTGTGGTGCTTCCCTGGTACCACTCCCCCTCTCCAATCTACCACACTCATTCTGTCCTTTGCGACCCCTCAAGCCATTTTTCCTATCCATCTGTCTCCTTCATAGGGTCTATCAATAAGCGTATAGTCTGCGGATTTTCTGTTACATTTTGCAGACTGAGATGGGTCCTGTGCCTGCTGATGGAGACACGAAGATAAATGGTCATGCTTTGCTCAGCCTTCTTAGAGGGTTCCTCTTTACCAATAGATATCGATGCCCTCCAGAACTTAATTCGTGGTCCTTGTCTCACATTTTAAGCTCTACCTGAGGATTTTCCAATGGCTTTAACTCCACAAAATGACTAACGACTACAAGAATCTAAATTGCTAATCCACCTCTCTCTCCTTTACTGTTGACTGTACTCCAAACTGGTCCTGGACCTCATTACCTGAATGTCCCACATGTACCTCTGACTTAATTATTCAAAACTGAGCTCATCGTTTCTAATTTCAGCATTTAATGCTATAAAGTTCCCTTGAGCCCTAAAAATACTTGTATAAAAATGTCCAAATAACCAAAACACTAAGAACAACCCAAACATCCATCAAAAGGTGAATAAATGAACAAGTATGATTTGGGCATACTTCTAAGCAACAAAAAGGAGTGGACATTCAACATAGCAATAGTATAGTTGAATCTCAGATACATTATGTTGAATGAAACCCACTAAAGAGTACATATTATATGTTTCCATTTATATGAAGTTCTGGAATAGGCAAAAATATCTGTGTGGATAGAAATTAGAGTAGTGGTTGCCTCCGAGGTATAAGGATTGGCTGCAAGAGGCATCAAAGATCTTTGTAAAGTGATGGAAATGTTCTATGTCTTGATCTGGATGTGAGTATGCATTCATAGACTCACTGAACCAAACATTTAAGATCTGTGCATTTCAGGGGTGCCTGGGTGGCTAAGTCAGTTGTGCGTCCTACTTCAGCTTAGGTCATGATCTCACGGTTTGTGAATGGCCCAGTCGCTTAACCATTTGACCTCAGCTCAGGTTATGATTTCACAGTTCATGAGTTTGAGCCCTGCATAGTGCTCTCTGCTGTCAGCACAGAGCCCACTTGGAATCCTCTGTTTCCCTTTCTCTCTGCCCCTCCCCTGCACAGGTGCTCTCTCTCTCTCTCTCCCTCTCAAAAATAAACATTAAAAACAAATAGAAAAAAAAGTTAAGGTCCATGTGGTAGGGAGATTATGCTGGATTGTTTGGATGGGCCCAGACTAATCACAGGGATCTTAAAGAACAGAGAGCCTTACCTGGCTGTGTCAGAGGGGAGATGGGACTGCAAAAGAGTCATTACAGAGCTGTAACTTTGCTGGCTTTGAGATGAAGAAAGGAGGACCACAAGCCAAGCAATTTTAGCTGCCTCTAGAAGCTGGAAAGTCAAGGAAATAGATTCTCCCTGGAGCCTCCAAGAGGAACCCAGCTCGTCTGACACCTTCACTTTAGCTCCCTGAAACCTGTGTCAGACTTCTAACCAACAGAACTGTAAGATAATAAATTTGTGTTGTTTTAAACCACTAAGTGTGTGGTAATTCATTAGAGCAGCCATAGAAAATGAATACAACTAACGGTAAATTCCTTGAGGGCAAGATCCTTCTTTGTGACTCTTGATGTTATCACAACACAATGGAATAATTGTTCCAGTAGTGATATGCACTGAACTGTCTTTGCAAAATGCATATATTGAAGCCCTAATCCTCAGTGTGGCTGTATTTAAAATACGGTTAAATGAGGTCATAAGGGTGGAGCAGTGATCCAATAGGACTAGTGTCCTTATAAAAGCTTGCTCTATCTCTGCCATATGGGGACACAGTGAGAAGCCAGCCATCTGCAAGCCAGGAAAAGAGTTCTTCCCAGGAACCGAATCAGTCAGCACCTGAATGTTGGACTTCCTAGCTTCCAGAATTTTAAGGAAATAAATTTCTGTTGCTTAAGCCACCCAATCTATAATATTTTGTTATGGCAGCCTGAGCAGACTCACCACACCATGTTTGTTTAAAGGAAAAAAAGGAAAACAAGATGGAAACCAGGGAGTGACCATTCCATCTGGGGAGGCCTTGATGAGCATATCCCGCCCTATGCTATGTGCTGTGAGGAATATAAGAAACTCAGAAGCACTAGCCCTTGCCCTGAGTATCTCGCACTCTAATGTAAAAGGCAATGTTGCCATGCCTTAGACAGAGAATGTATAATCATTATATAAATTCGAATTTCATGTGCACTGAAGCAATGCATGTCATCTCTATTCTCCAGAACATACTTCAAATCAGTCCCACCCACCTACTTCAAGAAACCAATATGAACTACTTTTGCTAATTGCTTTCTTTCTTTACATCCCATTTCCAGAATCAATTCTGCAATAACATGGAAACAGGAGAAATTTAATACTCACACTCAACACTCTTTTTGCATAAATTAATCAGGTTAAAACAAATAAGGAAAACTCCAAGGGGAAAATCTGAAAGGAATTCTTAACAAGAAGACCACCTACACCTTTGGGGGTGGGTGTAAAGCTGAAAAGGGGAGCCCGGTCAGCCGCCTCTGCTTCCTGACTGCATCACATGATCACCTCAGCCCTGCTTCAGCACCAAGCGATGAATGCCAGTCTCTCTCGGCTCTGTAACATCCTTGTTTCCATGCCACCTTCCGGAAAAGGCAGAAGATTCCTAAAGGTTAACTGCCATTTTCAGGTGTGGCTCTCTAGTTAAGAAGTTCGAACGTTTTATGAACACATCAGAACTCTTATTGAAAAGAGTGTTTTCCTTCAGGGTCATTTTGAGAAGCAACAAGCCTATTGCAATACTACTGTGTTTCACACAGTATTGGTGGAAACCCTCCCTTGAAATTAATAAACTTTCTCCAAAAACTCAGACTCAGTGTTCCACAGTCACACACCATTTCAGGTGAACAGAATATTATCCATGCTGACTTCTTACCACATTCATAGGACTTAGCATCAAATAACTTCTGGCTAATTCTAAGAATTACATATATACACTTATATATATGTATCTTAAGTATGCATATATTTTAAAAATATCCTACAGGCTGAAAGCAAGCTCTAACGAGGTAGGAAATGACTGAGTAGAGAAAACATCTTTGAAAAACACTTAACCTCTGAAAGAAGAGCACATACTTGAATATATAATTTCAGAATTCACAGTTTTTAAAAATCAGTCACGTTACTGCAGAGCCTCATCTTATACATCTTCCATAGTGCCTCTCTCAGTAAATATTTAGGAAGCATATCTGAACCCAAACTGTAAGCATCTGTCGTGTCAAAGTACCTGTTAGTACTTTGTGTGTCCTAATAGGTAAATGATAATATTATTCGGTGTATGATTTAGGACCTATTCAAGCCTTACAGTTCATTATCCAAAGGGGATCACTTGGATGGATTTTGGATGTTACTGAAAATCAGTTTGTCTTCAGGCATCTTTTAAGTTCTGTTGAAACCGGTGAACATCCCACATAGACACACAGACTTTTAATACTGTAGCCATCCTAGTTGACACATGTCTCCCAGCGTTTCTCTCCTTCAGTCAAGAGCAGGGGTCAGAAAGTAAAGACTCTCTATTTTATTGCCCATATTTTTCCTTCGCTGTCATCAAGAAGCAAAATAACTCCAGAAGAACCACTCCAGTCTCCTACCCTTATCATTTCTGTCAATTTCAGATCTGACAGATGGAGTCTCACCAGTAGTCTCATAGAAGCATAGCTGAATCCCCACACCTGCAGGGCAGAAAATATCAACAGGCAAGCTCAAGGTGTTAAAACAGAAAGGTTAGGAAGAACTGTCTACATCACTTCTATTTGACTTAGCAGTCTGTGCCTCCTTCCATCAAGTAGGTATAGCTGTTTTTCAGCTGTAAGCATAATCCATACATACTGAAATAGAATAGAAAGCACATGGATTCCTTTTAAAAGTAGGGCCCCCTGGTGCTTTGTAATTCTCATGTGTTGAATTATGAATCCCATACATATAGAGATATGTAGGAATAATTATATATTTATCACAATTAATATGCATTGTCAATAACATAGGTAAGCTACAATGGCCATTTAAGATATATTTATAAAGATTTTTCACTGACACAGAGAAATGATATGAATAAAATATTAAATGAAAAATGTAATTATAAAATTTTACATATGTATTATCATATCTGCATAACAGACTGTCTAGGTGGAAAAAACTATAAAGAACTGTGCCCCCAAATTTAATGTTACTCTCGATGAGAAACTATCAAAACTCTTTATTGCGCTTTTCCATTTTTTTCCCTCAAATTTTCTATAATGAATGTGTATTACTCTTACAATTTAGAAATGGAATAAAAATGCCATTTGGCTGAACCGTAATTGGTTTACATACACACCAGTTTGTCAACCACACAAGTGTTGTGTAATCTAAGGTTAAAATAACACTGCACATAGGAACAGGAGAGGCCACGAGTTCCTTGACTCCCCCCAAGGCTTTGCCACTCACCGGCAGCTGGTAGTTGGCAAGTGATAACTAAGATTTTAAAGTGGGAAACATTTCTTTCTGGCTCAAAGAGCAGAAATGTTACAAGCCTTGGTGACTTTCGTCTCAGGAAGTATCACTAGCCAAGCATCCCAAACTGAAGGCTATCCACAGCAATAGGTGCATGAGCTGAATTTTGTGTGCTTAAAATAAAAGATTCATCCTGTGTAAAAACATATATATGACATTCTAGAGAACCAGAACTAATGTATGATGACAGAAAGCAGTCTGGGGCTGAGGGTGGGGACAGGGGATTGACTGCAAGGGGCATGTGGAATCTGTATCCTGATTGTGCTGGTGGCTATGTGGTTGGATATGTTTGCCAAAACTTATTGAACTATAAACTTAAAATGGTGCATGTTGTTTTACATTAATTATACTGTCATAAAGATAACGTATGGCATTTATGACACATACCTATATGGCATGTAATGGTAGTACAGAGTATGATCATCTCAGTCTGGGGATAACCATAGTAATGTGCAGCTATAATTATGCTGGGTTTTAAAAGGACAAAATCAAATATATGCACCCCGCAAGAAGCTTGCAATGACTCCAAAATTCTGCCAATATAGAGCCATTCTTTGGGGACCTCTGAGTATTATATTGATGGGGGGAAAAATCACTTAGGGAAAGGAAAGAAACAACTTACACCATTAAAAACTATCTCTTGGAGAAGATTACATTCCAGCAGTGTCAGTAAAGGAAGGGGGGTCTAGGACAAGAGTGGAAAGGGTATCTTAAAGACATCAAAATGACATGTCATAAGACAGGGTCTCCTCTCTTTCATTTTACAGGAAAAATGTAAACCTTGGAAAAGTTCATGCCCTGAGCATACCGGTGAGGTTCAACTGAGCCCCAATTCCCTCCTTCCTGGATCTTTTACCAAAGACTGTGGTAACAACATTGACAGCTTTTGATACTGCTTTATACTCACAAAACATTTTCATGTCACAGCTACTTTTGGAGTAACAACTAACAGATGGCAATACAATTCCTATTTCATAGTTAAAAAGCTGAGAGAAATTGAAGAGGTTAGGTGACTTGGCCAATGTCACGCAGCTAGAACTACTAGAGATGCTCCCTGAGAAGCTTCAGCATACCACACTTGGATTATCCCCTTAAGGAAACTTGAACCCTGTGATGTATAGTACTTACATTTGCCAAACCTATATTGAGACTGAAAAGTGCAAGGTGAATTACTGTTTGTGAAAAGAGCAGGTTTTATCTTTACATAAATTATTTCAGTTGTCATGACCTAGAGTCAGAAGACTAGGATTGAAGATCCTACTGGCTCTGTGATTTGTGCCCCCCCCAGCCCTTAATTTCATCTGTAAAATTGGTATATTAATGTCTGTTCTTGCTAATTCATAGAACTATTATGAAATCAAATAAATAATGAACACTAAAATAGTCTAGAAACTGCACGGTATCAAATGACTATTAAATGCTTTATTTATAATTATCCAAACCTACCTAGGGATTGTAAATATATTTTATTAATTGCCAAAAAAGTATCTTGATTAACTATAATTTTTACATGATTTATGTGATAAATATCTATGTGATAAAAACATCTTCACATGTCCTATTATTCATGTATCTCATCAATTTCCAGATTCCTTCATCTGGTAAATTAGAATCGTGGGAGAGTTCACTCTTAGAGCCCAGAAATAACCAAATAGAAAGTGTAATTGAAAGTAACAGTTCACTAGGAATCAAGCATGACAAAGTAATGGAAAGCAAGATAAGTTTTCACAAATAAGCACAAGTAAGAATATCAAGAAGGAAATGAGTTAAGAGGAGGCAAAAATGGGCTGAGATGGACTTTGATAGAGAAATTACACTTAAGCTTAATTCCTTTATAAATCATGCTGTGCTCCATGTACAGTTTGAAAAGAACTTAAAATAGAATAAAGGTAGCCAATGACACAGGTATAATTTTCAGATTCCCTGGAAAAATTATACAAAGAAATGCAGTATCTCTGGGGCCAAGGATCTCCAAAAATCTCCACTCCCTGCAGAGTCCTTATTAGACTTTCCTCCGGGACTGTTCAGGCAAAACTCACTCCTACCCTGTTGCCCTCAGCCTGCTGACCCTTCTCCTGGCTAACATCTCATTTGCCTGGAAAACTATTTGTAGATCTAAGAGCTTGTCATTTAACAAGACTGCCAAAAAGCAACTCATTCTGAAAAGTCAATACCCCAAGGTCTCATGGAAAAAAGGTCAAAACTGAAGACATTTGATTTTACCACCACGTCACTATTCCATTGACCTGTCACTCTGATAAAATGGCTTCAGTGCTTCCCTACATGATTTTCCAAAGCTTCTCCTTTTAGAGTAGCTTGAGGAAGTTGTTTTCTTTTCTGTGTTTCTTCCAGCCCCACATAAATTATTTTAAGAGTGTAAATGCTGGCAGATGTGCGCCAAGAGAATAGAAAGGGAAATTCACATAAAAAGTAACAGGCAGGTTCAATCCCAACTCCCTTTTATGCCATTTATTTATTTTTTTATTGGTGAAAAATGGCCAAATGCCTTATGGCTGAAGAACTATGTTCTGAAAAATAAAAATTCAGCTGTGAAGACTGAGCTGTAACTTCAGTATAGAATATCTCTGAATCCATTAAGGCATGCTCTACTTATATCCTGCTGCAGAACAGGGATTTTTTACACACACACACACACACACACACACACACACACACAGAGTCCCTTTCAGGCCACTGATTTCTGCAAAACTACAGCTCCACCAAGGAGGCCACGATAACAGCAAGGAAACAATTGTTTTCTATGAATGAATGTGCATACGTTTCAGATGAGGCATTTATCATCTATCCTAACAAAAATTAATTTTCTTTTTTTCTTCTTTCTTTTTTTTTTAAAGCAATTTTCAGCAGTGGCTGGTTTGAGAAGAATCTGGTTAAAATGATCCACTGACACAAATCCTTCACCCCGCAAAGGGGTTAGACACTGCAGTGAGACAGAAGTTTCCCATTGCCAGGTCTGTTATGCAATTGAGATGGACTCTTCAATGATTTTTCTGTCCTATCCAGAGGTCTTGATCCAAACCAAATGAGAAAATCAGAGGAGTCTGTTAGGGCAATCAGAGCTGACTGACAGTTACATCTAATCTTGCAATGTTGGCTGAGGGCTCCTTTATTATCTGCTCCTCCCCTCTGTTTCAGGAGCTAGATCCATTTTAGACAGCTGAGAACTGGGACACACTACTTGCTGCAGGCAGAGCCCCAATATGTGGAAAAGTCAGTCTGAGGCAGGCAGGGAAAGGACTGATGTCATTGCTAATAGTGTGTACCTCACATATGGGGCCTTCATTATTTTTATAGGCTACATATCTCTTCTGTCTCCATCCCCCCAATCCCAAAACACCTCCACTGTGCTCTGCACCCCATGGTCTATTACCAATAGATCCTCTTGTAACCTCAACTTTTTTTCCAAAGTTATATACAGAAACCTGGATCTTCCCTGAGGAGCCTTTTTCTTTCTTTTATTTTTTAAAATGTTTTAAATGTTTATGTATTTTTGAGAGAGAGAGAGACAGAGCATGAGCAGGGGAGGGCCAGAGAGAGAGGGAGACACAGAATCTGAAACAGGCTCCAGGCTCTGAGCTGTCAGCACAAAGCCCAATGTGGAGCTCGGACTCACAAACCACAAGATCATGACTTGAGCCAAAGTTGGACACTTAACCAACTGAGCCACCCAGGCGTCCCTGAGGAGCCTTTTTCTGCTGGAGTAGTCTCCAATCGTAGCTGCCATCGCTCTCATGCATCCTGAATCCAAGATAAAAGTGGACTTGGTTTCCTCAGTGCTCCTCATTGCTGCTTCTAAGCCATTATCTCTCTAAAATTTTCCAGCTTTGAATCTGTATTGATAGTCTCTTATCACCCCTGCCTCTCCTTGCCGTAAACATCTATAAGTCTCTTGTTCATTCTTCTCAAGTTTCAATGATTTTACTTCCTGACTCATTCTAAGAACATGCTTATCTTAATTCTAAGTTATTTCAATTCCATGTGAATGATACTTTCAACACTGTTTTGTCCTTCTAAACTCTCCAGTGATTTCGTCCTTCAACCTATCTCAGCCTGTCTCCCCAGGGTCAATCCTCAGTCCCTGTCATTATTACCACAGTCTACAACCACCCATGATCTCAAATACAAACATCCTACACTCAATCCTCCATCTACTCTCTTTCAAGATCCCTCTCTATAGTGCCCACCTGCAATAATCCGTCAACCCCACTAGGACCTACAGTCAATTAATTCCATCATTTGTTTACTGTCTCTCACACGCTTCATGTCCTCACTTCCCTCACCTCATTTAAATGCCATGATCTAACATAAACACAGCCTCCACCTCCCGCTTCTCTCTCAATTTATCATACTTAGCAAAACCCAACCTTGGAAAAAGCCAACTCTCCTCCTACTCTGTGGCTGCATCCAAGAAGCTGAACATAACCTGTGGCGCCTGGGTGGCTCAGTCAGTTGAGCATCCGACTTCGGCTCAGGTCATGGTCTCGTGGTCCGTGAATTCAAGCCCCGCATCGGACTCTGTGCTGACAACTCAGAGCCTGGAGCCTGCTTAAAATTCTGGGTCTCCCATTCTCTCTGCCCCTCCCCCACTCATGCTCTGTCTCTCTCTCTCTCTCAAAAACAAACATTTAAAAAAAATTTTTTAAGCTGAACATAACAAGAAAAAAACAGACAAACAAAAAAGCTAAAAAACCACTATCAGGCTGACAGGAACCATGTGTTTTTTTAAATATTTATTAATTAATTAATTTAGAGACAGAGCAAGAGAAAGAGTGGGGCAGGGGCAGAGAGAGAGAGATGGAGAGAATGAATCCCACACAGTCAGCATGGAGCCTAACTTGGGGCTTGATCTCACGAACCATGAGATCATGACCTGATCCAAAATCAAGAGTCAGATGCTTAATCAACTGAGCCACCCAGGCACCCCCTGAAAGAAGCCATTTCAAGTTAATAACACTGAACCTGAAATAGACCTGGTAATACAACTGCCTTTCCAGAGTCCATTCAATCTTGCATTCTTCTAGATGACAATTTCAGACCTCCATGTGTCTTCCCTCATCCTCATTGTCAAATGGTGAATTATATGCTATTTCACTAAGAAAACAGAAACAATCAAAAAAAGAAATTCCATTAGCTAGTATCATCTCAAATACCAACCTACAGCTTCTAGATCATATACTCTGCCTTCCCTGGTGTTTCTGTAAATAGACCATCCAAACTTCTAAGAAAGGATCTCCACAGAGGAACTGGATTCTACTCTCTTCTGTATTTGGTTACAGCATTATCTCTTCTTAACAGCATCATTAACTTTTATCTCTCAATTGAACCATCCCATCAACATATAAACATGCTATCTTCCTTCTAGCACTTGATCTACTATTTTTTCTTACCTATCTCAGTTAGTGGAAAGTCCAGTAAGAAAAAAATTACCAGCAAGCAAAACCTAATCAGAGCCTGATCACACACATGACCCCAATACCCAACCTAAAAGAGATCAGTCGAAGAATGCTGATGCTTTATTATTTAGTTCCTTATCTCTTCTAAACTAAGGAATTCTAGAGAGCTAACCTACTTATCAAAAAAGGTAGTGCACAATATGGTTTCTATTTTCATGTCATTTTCCACATTTCTCTATTTTAATGTAGATCTATTTTTGCAGCTAACAAGCTTAACTGTGATATGAGACTATTCTGGGGACACTCAGTTTTCTCTTTCTTTAATTGGAGATACATTACCCTGTCCATTTGCCTCAAGAAGTTGGCATAAAAAGGGCCATTAATGGCCGTTATGAAGGAGAAATCTAGTCCAAGCCAGTTATGTCAAAATGGATGGCTTACTTGGGAAGCTTCATAACGTCATCACCTTGACTTCACTCGTGGGTTTCATCTTGGAATTTCCCAAGAGCCCTGCCAACACTGGTAGGAGTTCGTCATCATCCTCCACCCCAACTAGAGCCAGTGGAAATGAAACACAGAGGGATATCTTAACATAGGATATAAGTGAGGAGTCTTCTAAAGGTCAGAGACCATTCAGCAACAAAGGCAGTATTGAAATGCATGAGTTTTGGCTGCTCCATTTTAAGAGATACTCAAACCCGTAAGTGGGAGATTTGTTATTTGTCTCATTTGTTTTTCTAGGACAGATTTTTTTTTAGGGCAGATTTTAAAATAAAACTTTAGAGTAAAAAAAAATCAATGTCCTATTAGTAGCATAGTTTTAGTAAATGCTGCTTTGGAAAAATTTCCTCATCTATTTCATATCCACACCATTGCCCAGGAGTGTTTATTAGCCTCAACTTGCAAATAATACTACTCCATGCGACTGACTCCCAGAGAGTTAAACAAATCTACATGTGAGAATTTGCCGTCTAAGTCATACTACGAATCCACTCATGGGCAGAAAGCTGTAGCATTAGAATATTTCCACTGAGTTATAATTCAACAGGGAATGAAGAAAGGCCTAGCATCATTTGTTACCAGGGACATGCGAATCAAAAACACAGTGAGGTAACATTACACACAAACTAGGATGGCTAACATTTTCTTAACGGGAAATAATTGTTGGGCAAAGATGTGGAGAAACTAGAACCCTCATACATTTGCTGGTGGGAATCTAAAATCGTGCAGTTGCTGTGGAGAACAGTTTGGTGGCTCCTCAATAAGTTAAACACAGAATTAGCATATTACCCAACAAGCAATTCCTCTCTGAGGTATATAACCCCTCCCCCAAATTAAAAATAGGTATTCCGAAACACCTGGCACACAAGTTTCATAGCAGCATTAGTCACAATGGTCAGAGAGTGGAAAAACCCAAATTTCCATCACAGATGCATGGATAAACAAAATGTGACATATGCATAGACTGAATATTACTCAGCCATAAAAAGCAATGGAGTACTGATAACATGTGGCAACAGGGATGAGCCTTGAAAACACTGTGCTAAGTGAAAAAAGCTAGATACAAAAGGTCACATATTGTACGACTCAATTTACATGCATGAAATATACAGAATAGATAAAGACACAGAGAAAACCCAGGTGCCAGGAACTGGGCAGAGGGAGGAAACACGGAATGACTGGTATGGGGTGTCCCTTTGGGATGATGAAATATCTTGGAACTAAATAGAGGCGAGGGTTATCCAACATTGTGAATGGATTAAATAACACCGAATGGCAGACTTTAAAATATATTGCACTATATATTAATCAACTATAATTTAAGTAAGTAAATAAATAAATAAATGGAATATAAAGCAATAAAGCAAATATCCTACCTATCACACAGTTTATGAAATAAAACATTTCAATTGTCTTTGGGGAAAAATGGTTAATTCTATGTTATATGAATTTTACGTCACTAAAAGAAAGTGGGGGGGGAATCCAACAGGGAGGGCACACCTAGGTATATACACACTATCACCAACAGCCCTTGTCAAGGGCTTGGCAGTCTGAATTTCAGGTCGAGATGGGGCACAATTGTTCTTTGGCCTTGTCAGGGCCTTGGTCAGCTTTGTGCACTCACAGCCCTGAACCTGGAAGAGAGCAGGGTTGAAACAAGCCTTCTCTGTGACCCTTAGGATTCTGAGCAGGTGATGTTCTCTTCTGCAGGAAGCTGATAGTAGATGCAGGCTGTGATTTTTATCAACAACCGTCAGCCTGTTTCAAGAGCTTCTACCATTTACGGACTCCTCTCATAGCCCAAGAAGCCTCAGCCTTGTGCCAGGGCACTCTTGTCTGGGTGATTCCCCATGGGATCAGAACCAGTGATTTCTGCATCCATAGCAGTGTTTCTGGGCAGCGCCACACCTATATCATGTCCACTGATATTTGCCCAAAAATGTTTAGAAGATGTTACTTTAATATTCCCTTTCATTGTCACACTGAGTCCTTGACTATTAACATTTATGCAACAGTATTTGAGTTATAGACACTGTTTAAACTTTGCAATTACCTGACAACTATTTGGGGATATTAACCACCACTATTCATCACTTTCTACTGAGCCCAGAAGCAACGGATCGAAGAAATATGTCTGGCATGTCATAGGCTCTTAATAAATGAAACGTCTTCCAGAGAGCATTTTCTGTCTGGAAATTGCTAAGATTGCAGTCTATGCACACATTAATCTTATGCAAATCACTTATCAAAAGCGTATGCTAAACTCATTCACTGGGACTCCTCTTCTGCATGCAGTGATATTTCAGACACCCTTGGAAGAATTCTCATAGAGACCACAGTTCAAGGGAGTCACTATTATCATAGGTATTTTCTTCTCTCACTCAATGTGGTAGCACAAATACCACATATATAAATATAAATAAGTATATTACTGATTCATTTAAAAAACATTTCCTGAGAACTTTCAGAATACCATGCCTGGCATTAGAGATAGAAAGAAGAGGGGCGCCTGGGTGGCTCAGTCGGTTAGGCCTCCAACTCCGGCTCAGGTCAGATCTCATGTTCGTGGGTTCAAGCCCCGCATCAGGCTCTGTGCTGACAGCCAGCTCAGAGCTGGAGCCTGCTTCTGGTTCTGTGTTTCCTTCTCTCTCTGCCCCTCCTCCTCTCACGCTCTGTCTCTCTCTGTATTAAAAATAAATAAAACATTAAAAAATTTAAAAAAAAAGAAAGAAGAAACAAAGACGTAAGTTCAAAGAACTCAAATATTTCATCCACTGTTTGAAAAGGTCCATTCCTAAACCTGGAAGAAAAATAGCAGAAAAAACTCTCAACAGGTCCCATGCTCACCCTCAGCATCAGGTATGGACTATATACCTAGTAGGGTCTCAGGAAGGGCTGGTGGGGGCGTCTGGATAATTCAGTTGATTAAGCAGTTAAGCATCCAACTCTTGATTTCCAGTTCAGGTCATGATGTCACAATTTGTATGATCAAGCCCCACATCAGGCTCTACACTGTCAGTGTCAGCAAGGAGGCTGCTTGTGATTCCTTCTCTCTCTCTCTCTCTCTCTCTCTCTCTCCTTCTGCCCCCCTCCTACTCTCTAAAAAAAAAATACACGTTAAAAAGAAAAGAAAAAGGGCTGGTGAACTAACTGGGAAGTAAGGGATGAATGCTGGTCATGTGACATCATAGTTCCCCCCCCTCCTTTAAAAGTAGCAGCTATTCAACAACTTCATACTCAACATTCATGAAGCCCTTCATGGCTTTTCAAAACTTCTACCTATATTACCTCATTCCATTCTCACAACAATGTGCATAGAGTGATTTCTCCATTTTATGATGAATGAAACTAAGAAACAGAGAAGAAACTAACCTGACTAGTTAGCAAGTTGTGTCACAAGTTTTTTGTTTGCCCCCAGATCCAATCTCTACCTTTTCCACTCTGCCCTTTTTCCCAAGAGGCAACCTCTATGGCCAGCATCAACAGTTCCTTTGCTCTCTGTCTTCCAGTTGGATTTGGCACTAGGAGGATCTAAGGAGGGAAGGTAGAAGGAGAGTGAGGTTGGGTATTTATTCCTCTAGGTCTCTTCCTGTTGGTTAACTATAATTTGAGTGCACTCCTTTTTATTTGTTTTTAAAAAAATTTTTTAATGGTTATTTATTTTTGAGAGAGACACAGAATGTGAGTGGGGTAGGGCCAGAGAGAGAGGGAGACATAGAATCTGAAGCAGGCTCCAGGTTCTGAGCTGTCAGCACACAGCCCGACACAGGACTTGAACAAACGGTGAGATTAGACCTGAGCTGAATGAAGTCGGATGCTCAACTGACTGAGCCACCCAGGTGACCCAATTTGACTTACTCCTTAAGTGATGGCCACAGCTCCTCCCAGGTGACCTCCACACACTTCTACTCCCTCCTACCCCAGGAACCACCCCTGCCCTTGCTTCTTCAGTAATGGCTCCCACTCTGGTCTTCCTGGGCACTCTGGCACCATCCCTTGTTTCCCTGAACCCACCCACAACTTTGTAAATAGTCTTTCTATTAAGCACTCTTCAATTGCCCAGTGTAGACATGCCACCTGCCTTACTAAGATCCTGAGTAATATATATCAGTCCCATTCATACCTTCTAACTCTTGCTCAACGCTTTGGAGTCCCATTCTAAACATTTGCTCATTGTGTTACCCAGTTGGAGGAAAGAGCATTGTCACATCACACTGGGCAGCCCCTGCCTGTTACACTTCAAGACCTTCCAAGAATACAAATACTCCCAAATCAAGCATTCCCATTCTGCTGGTGAGATCTGGAGCACAACAGTCTGTACCTGCAGACAGCTGTATTTGCTCTCAGTAAACAAGTCAGACCCAGCTGCCGGGACGTTAGTGGAGGCAAGACAATGACTCATCAGAGAAGCTGAAGTCACTTGACCCCCTGTGACTCAGACACATTTTGTTGTCAACAGGGCACTGAGCTGAATAAAAGCTGAATAAACCATTGCTCCGCCTCAGCCATGTTCCTGGCAATCAATGAGTTAAAAGGCACTAGGACTATCAGTCTATTTGGTCCTATCCTCAAATATTCTCTCCGACAGTCCTCCAGTGTCCCCCTGTCATCCCACGTCTTTCCACTTCACCCATAGCTAAAGCATATTTGCTGAAATGAAGCAGACAGAGGTGCACAGGGGCTGTACTTCCAAGATAACAAGTACACGGCCACAAGCCAGCACTGCACTTTGCTTTAATCATTTTGTGCTGCATGGTATCTATGACTCCAAAGTCTCATTTCTCTGGTCTTCCAATTTTAGCTTTAGCCAAGAACTCAATTTGAGAGGCAAGTACCCTCAGCTGCCTGCCTTCTAATCCCCTCAATTTCTTTCTTAGTTGAGATTCCTTCAGGTTTTGTAAGTTTAAGACCTATACCATTGACCGGGCCTTGAAAAATATTTGTTATAATAGTTAGATATCATGTTGAACAATAACATGTTCAATGAAACAACACTGAGAAATTACAAGGTGACAAGCAGTGTGCTAAGGCCTTTGGTTTGGTTTCCCCATTCAATTATCTTAGTAACCATCTAAGATTGAGTGTGTGTGTGTGTGTGTGTGTGTGTGTGTGTGCGCGCGTTCATGCATCTTCTGCAAGTGAAGACAGGCTTACATTTGAGTGACTTAGCCAAGGTCACACAGTTAATAGTAAAAAAGGAAAAACTGAGCCAATATCTACCTGTCTCTTAGTTCCATACTCAACCATTTTCCTGCTTCTGTGTATATTTAACCATTTAATTTTCAAATTTCATAGTTCTTCACCTCCAGATAAAAATTCTCAAGAGAAACTAAGACATGCTCTGTTTTGTTTTGTTTTCAATTAAGCTTAGCACTCAATTATTGAGTACCTACTCTGCATCAGCCACTATGTAAGGTACCAGGGGCAGGCACAACGATGGAAAATACAGTCTCTGCTTTTCAAGAGATCACAATGTAATTAGAGAAACTTCTAAATTTCTTTTAAGGTTCTTGGCTTCCCTTGGGCCTTGGCATTTTATATGAGTGGATTTTTGCCTTTGTTTATGTCAAGCTCATAGAAAAGGGATTTCTACTTCTTATACAGCAACTGCAACTGAGAGACCAGGATAGATGATAACCTGTGTGTGTTTTTATTCAAGGAAGAAAGAAATGATGGAAAGAGAGGAGGAAGAGAAGGAAGAGGAGAAAGAGAAGAAGAGATGGAGAAGGAGGAGAAGGAGAAGAAGAAGAAGAAGAAGAAGAAGAAGAAGAAGAAGAAGAAGAAGAAGAAGAAGAAGAAGGAGAAGAAATGAAGGAGGAGGAGGGGGAGGAGGAGGAAAGGGTCAGGAGGAGGGAAGGAAGAAAGGGAAGGAAGGGAGGAGAAGAGAGGGAAGGAAGAAAGGAAGGGAAAATAAGAGAGAAAAGGGGAAGGAAGGGAGGGAGGGAGAAAGAAAAAGAATCAGTGCATTGACCTGACTAATGCCTAAGGGAACAAAGGGTCAAATGTTTGAAATAGGAACCATCTCCAAAAGTTCATGGCATAAGATCACTATACATACACTGCAAAATCATTCAATAAGCATCTCTTGAACGTTTATGAGTAGTGTCTGATGCTGGTGATACAGCCACATAAGACTCCTCTCACACTCAAGGACTCATGGTATAATGGGCAGAAAGACAATAAATTAATAAATACAGCCCACTAGAAGTAAAGCCATAGTTACAGCTATCACAAGATCCTATAGGAAACAGGAGAGGAGAATCCAATGAAAAGGCAGTAGTAGCTGGGGCACCTGGGTGGCTCAGTTGGTTAAGCCTCTGACTTTGGCTCGGGTCATGATCTTAGTTCATGGGTTCGAGCCCTGTTGGGTTCTGTGCTGACAGCTCAGAGCCTGATTCTGTGTCTCCCTCTCCCTCTGTCCCTCTCTTGTTCACTCTCTGACTGAAAAATAAACATTAAAAAAAATTTTTTTTAAAGAAAGAAAAGGGGGTAGTAAAGAAAGAGGCATAACAGGAAGGAACTAATATTTGAGCTAAGACCCGAGATGAAGTGGAAGTTAGCAAAGAAGGAAAGGGCATATTTGGAAGAAAATTCCAAAAAAGAGGTCAGTTCTACAAAGGCAGGAAGGTAAAAAAAAAAAAAAAAAGTCCCAATTCTTTGGTGGAAGCCATTGAACATATGTCTGAAATTCACAACATTAAAGTCATCCCAGGACTTAGGTTTTTTAATTTAATGTCTTTTTTAAAACTTTTTTAAAATGTTTTTAAAATTTATTTTTGATACAGAGAGAGACAGAGCATGAGAGGGGAAGGGGCAGAGAGAGAAGGAGACACAGAACTGGAAGCAGGCTCCAGGCTCTGAGCTAGCTGTCAGCACAGAGCCTGACGCAGGGCTCGAACCCAAGAACATGAGATCTGACCTGAGCCGAAGTCGGAGGCTTAACCGACTGAGCCACCCAGGCACCCCTAATTTAATGTCTTAAAAAGGTAATACAGTCATGATTCAAAATTAAAACAATATAAAATGGAATCCTTTTAAAAATCTTGTTCCCATTCCTATGTCTATCCTCTCCCACTTCTCATATTCCCATCTCTATTCCATAGGTAACTAAAGATCTTCCTTGACTTCCAATGGGGTTACGTCCCAATAACCCATTGTAAATCAAAAATATTGTTAAGTTGAAAATACATTTAATAAACCTAGCCTTCTGAACATCATAGCTTAGCCTAGCCTACTTAAATGCCCTCAGCACATTTACATTAGCCTACAGTTGGGTACAATTACCTAACACAAAGAACAAAGACTTTTATAATAAAGTGTTGAATATCTCATGTAATTCATTGAATACTATAGTGAAAGTGAAAAACAAAATGGTTGTAAGAGTACAGAAAGAGTGTTAAGTGGTGCGTTGGTTGTTTACCCTCATGACTGTGTGGCTAACTGGGAGCTGCAGCTCACAACTCAAAATTCAAAAATATGCAAAGTACATACCCAAAATTCAAAGCACAGTTTCTCAGGGCGCCCAAGTGGCTCAGTCAGTTAAATATCTGACTCTTGATCTCAGTGCAGATCATAATCTCACCATATGTGAGTTCAAGCCCTGTGTGGGGCTGACAGCACAGAGCCTGCTTGGGATTCTCTCTCCCTCTCTCTCTCTGCCCATGGCTCACTCATGCTCTCTCTCTCTCTCACAATAAATAAATAAACTTTAATTTTAAAAAAGTTTTCTCCTGGGGTGCCTGGATGGCTTTTCTACAGCCATACCACCCTGAACGCACCCGATCTTATCTAAAATTTAGACTTAATAATTTTGAATACTAATCATAAACTGACTACTCTTAACACTACCGTAAGCTATTTAAAAAAGAACTCAATATTAAAGGCCTTAAATTCTAGAAAAGATTGACATCACAAGTTTGGGCTATATAAAGAGAAATTCCCCTATTCTAAACTTAGATTCCAAATTAGTTACAGTTTTAAATTTTAGGTGAATGTAAGACTCACCTAGGCAGTTTTTTTAAATGCAATTTTCAGGGTCCTACCATGGAGTTGCTGATTCAGTGGGGCCCAGAAATCTTTTCTGGGGCACCTGGGTGGCTCAGTTGGTTAAGGATCTGACTTCGGCGCAGGTCTTAATCTCACAATCCATGAGTTTGAGCCCCACATCGGGCTCTGTGCTGACAGCTCAGAACCTGGAGCCTGCTTTGGATTCTGTGTCTCCCTCTCTCTCTGCCCCTCTCCCCACTCGCATTCTGTCTCTCTCAAAAATAAAAAACATTTAAAAATTTTTTATTTAAAAAAAAGGAAAGAAGCCGATGATGATGATGTAGGTAATGCTTGGCAGTGGTCTCCAAATCTTTTTAATTATGTACCCCAAGCATTTTTGATTTATAAATTATATCATGTATTTCTGTACTTATACATAAAATGTACTCAAAGTAGAAACGTTAAAAAGATGAAAATAAATCTAAATAGAATTTCTAATATTGTCTTTCCACTCATCTATGAATCATCTGTGCCTCCCTACTACAGAGTCTGCCCATCAAAAACATGAGCATCATTTCTAACTGTCTCAAGGGCCTCGTTTGGGGAGATATCCAACTAAAAATCAAAGAAACATCTAGTAAGGTGTACCTTCTATGTACCAGGCACTGTGCTGGACCTCTTCACCCATATTATCTCGAATCCTCCTCCAAACCCCTGTGAGATTCGTGCATTATTCATGTCAATTACAGATGAAATTGACATTCCATGAGATTCATGTGACTTGCCTAATATCTCATAAATAACAAATAATGAAAAAGACACTTGAAAGAAAAAATTTTTATGTTTTTTATTTATTTTTGAGAGACCGAGAAAGACAGCATGAGCAGGGGAGGGTCAGAGAGAGAGGGAGGTACAGAATCTGAAGCAGGCTCCAGGCTCTGAACTAGCTGTCAGCACAGAGCCCGACACAGGACTTGAACCTACAAACCATGAGATCATGACCTGAGCCGAAGTCAAACACTCAACCAACTGAGCCACCCATGTGCCCCTGAAAAAGACATTTGAATCCAGGTCATGTTTTTCATTATATTGTACATATAAGTTAAGAGTACGTTTGGCTGCAAGTAACAGAAATTCAATTACAGTCATTTAGCTAAGTAGTGGTTTATCTTTTCCTGTAACAAAAAGTCTGCATGTATGGAATCAGGGCTGGTAAAGAGAATCTAGGACAGTGCCAGAGAGACAGGTTCCTTCTCTTTTTCTGTCCTACTATCTTTAGCAAATGGTGTTTGTCACAAAATGGCTATCCTATCTCCAGGCATCACAGCCAAGTTCCTAGCAGAAAATAAAAACTGCAGAGGGGGCAAAAGGCAAACTGTTAAGAGCTGAAAGATACCAGATGACTCAGAGTTAACCAGTAGAAGCCCTACTTGGTGACTTGATCTTGCATCTCACTGGGCAGAGCGGTGTCACAAGGCTATCCTTGTGCAGGTTGCAAGCTGAGTAGTTGAAGCTGTACATAATTGGGACAAATTTGGATTTCTCTTACTTAAGAAAGAGAGGACAAATCTGGGGGAGGAAGCCTGCCACATCTGCCACATGGCTTCTGTTGCCTTCACCCCCCAACCCCCACACCATTGTAGCTGCTGCATAAAGTAGTACAGCCACAGCATCCCAGGAAGAGAATATTTTCCAGTCGTATAGTCAAGACGTGGTCCACGTCAACATCCTATGCAGTAATCCAGTCATGACCAGGTTAGTATTCAGAGTCTGCTTGAAACTTCCAGAAACGGGAAAACTCATGACTGTGCTTTGTAATCTGTTCTAATTGAGGGAGGTTTTAATTGTTGGAACTTCTGTTTCTAGCCATAATCATAATATATCACATTTACATTTTTACATTAGCTCCTTGGGACTAGGGGCTTGTTTATCTCTACCTGGTACGGTTGATTACCATAAAGAGGTGACTCAAGAAAAAAATTTGAGGGGTGCCTGGGTGGTTCAGTTGGTTGAGCATCTGGCTTCTGCTCAGGTCATGATCTCACAGTTTGTGGGTTCAAGCCCCACGTTGGGCTCTGTGCTGACAGCTAGCTCAGAGCCTGGAGCCTGCTTCGGATTCTGTGTCTCCCTCTCTCTGACCCTCCCCTGTTTGCACTCTGTCTCTCAAAAATAAATAAAAAACATTAAAAAAATTTTTTAAAGAAAAAAGAAAAAAATTTGAGGAATAAACTGAGAAAAATCTCTTCTTCATATTGAAATTAATGATCCTTCTAGCCACTTAAAAAGAAAAAAACCCTAAAGAACAAAAAATATTTTCCTCACAGACCCATGCCATTCAACTACACTGTCATGTTCAGTTAATAAGCAGCATTAAGAGTGAAATATTAGGGTCACATCCCAGGAGATGGTCAGGATCTGTAAGAAGCCCTGCAGAGCTCTGGAAATAAGCACTGATCCAGGAAGAGGTGAATGTGCTTCAGGGAACAGCTTGTGATCTAGATCCCATACTGCTGAGAAGAAATGGGGTTCTGGCAGAAAGTCCCCGACCCCAAATCCACCACCCTCCCCCTTCCCTCAGTTAATCTGAGTTTCCATCACTGCCTCTGGTAAAGTTTTGCTGCCACAATGGCCAGGAAGTCAAAGAGAATGAGGTCTGCATGTACGTGTGCCTGTGTATCGGTTCCAGGGCAACACTTTCTCTTCTCCAGGGCAACAACCTTTCAACCTGGACCACAATCACTGCATATCACGGTGTGTTCACATACGCAAATAGTTTTTATTCCAAAGGGAAGTATTTAGCGGGAAACAGACTAAGTGATGGTGTCAGTTCATAAGTCTCAAGAAAGTAGGGCACAATGGCTGAGAGGTAAGACCTATAGTCAGGCAGAACAGCTGTTCTTGCAATGACTTACCTTCCCTAATCTTATGTTTCTTCACCAGTAAAGCAGGGATAGAGCATCACCTACCTCATGAGATACAGCCTGACAAACACTCACCACCATGCCTGGAATACAATATGTCTGATAAATACCAAGTGATCATTGTCACATCACCCCCTGGGCCCCCGGGGTTGACACCAGTCCTGCTCTTTCCACAGGCACTTTCTCTAGCTCTGACCCTCAAGATCATTCTTGTCCCTCACTCTTTCACCTCACATCCCTCCAACCCATGCTTAGCCAACTCTGTTATAGGTCTTTGGAAAAGGAAGGCCCTTTTTTTTTCTTCTGACTGGGACCCTTCTCTGCACTTGGCTTATAAACTTACTAGTATCCCCATGTTCCCTTCCCAGAAATGGTCTCACTGTTTTTCCCTGACTCTGGATGTGCACTATTTGGGTACCTCCAAATTGGCTCTTTTTGTTTCCTTTGTTTTACTCTTCTCTAGCTTTTTCAAATGTTGAAAACAAGGATCCAAATCTTTCTTAATAAAAAGGATTTATAAAAACATTTTATAGCATGTTACCATTTACTAAATCCTTCCACCTAATTAATCTCATTTTATCTCTATAATAGTGCAGCAAAGGACTATTATCCCCATTTAAAAATGATTATTTATTTATTTGAGGGGGGGCAGAGAGAGAGGGAGACAGAGAATCTCAAGCATGCTCGCACTGTCAGGACAGAACTTGACATGGGGCTCAAACTCACAAATGGTGAGACCATGACCTGAGCCAAGTCAGGTGCTAAACCAACTGAGCCATGCAGGTACCCTATCCCCATTTTAAAGATGAAGAAACAAATTTAGACTTTCCCAAGGACCTAAAGGCAGAACGGATGTGAGATTGAAACTCTGATGCTCTGAAACTCATGATTCGGCCTCTGTGCCACCTTGACTCGATGCATAGGCCACGACGGGCTGGGTAACCTGGGGAGGAGATACATCACCAAAGTCTCCTATCTTGCCACAAACAGGTGTGCTGGGTCCTATAAAGTCTGCCTTCTAGCTTCTCATTGTCTCTACAACAGTATGAGCTAGATATGTTAGTCTAAGCTGATGGCAATGGAGTAGCCCAGCTTCTGTTTCCTACTGCGATTACAAGAATTACTCCCCAAAGTATGCACAAAGTATGCAGTGCATACCCAGAATGTACTTCGTGCCACAGAGAATATCTAGTCCAAGGCCCCCCAAAGTTTCCAATCTAGTCAGGAACTAAGAACATAGAGCAATATACAATTAATTATTAACTAGGACACTGAGGTTGTAAATGCTGTAACTCAGAGGAAAGACAGATTTACAAAGTCTAAAATATTAAGGAAAGGATTTATGGAGGTGAGGCTTCAACTTGAATGAGAGGCTGATTGTGAAAACAATGATATCTGTGTGGCTAATAATAGATAATTCATTATTTAGTGTGCCGGGCATTTAGATACATAATCTCGCAGAATATTCAAAACAACAACCCTGGAAGGCAGGTGCTTTTATCCTTACTTTATAGGTAAAGGAACTGAGAGTCAGAGAATTTAAGTCATTTGCCCAATGTCACAAAGCTTTTGAATGATGGATCCAAGATTTAAAATAAGGTTAATCGAATGCCAAAGTTAGTGCTTTCTCTTCTACTATGCTGTTCACCATTAACAGGTAAATTCAAGAGCTTTAAAAAAGAAGTTTTTGGCTCAAAAAGATGTCTTGTTGAAAGAAAGCAATGGTGAAAAGAGCATTGGACTAGAATCAGCATGCCAAATATTACTTAAATTTCAGTTTCTAACTTGTCTGGCAAATGCCTAAACCCTTTCCAGTTTCCACATCTGAGGAAAATGAAGAAACTGTTAGCATCGATCTCCAATAACTATTCTAAGTATGAAATGAATAAACATGTGGATGTTTATTCATTTAACACATATTAAACACCCACTCTAAGTGTGAACTTTAAAAAGCAATTAAAATGCACATGAAAGCACCTATATCATATTTCATCGGATTTACCTGAGATCATTTCCAAACACTGTTGCACCTCCAAGTATCGCGGGGGTGGGTGGGAGATTCAGAAAGGGCAAGGAACCTTCTGGCACTCCTATCAGGTCCATATGCCTTCAGAGCTGTCAGTATCTCTCTCCAAAGCTGACGCACCCAGGCCCCAAAGTGTTCTCTCCTCAGACCTAGGAGTTCAGGAGTGAGGTCTCCCCCAAACAGAAGGACCACCTCCAGAAGAGCACCAAGCTGGGAACAGAGCATATGCTCCATAAACAACAATGAAATTTAACTGGATTCCTAAGGGCCCTGAAAGCAGCCTCTAAGATTAATCATTCTGTGGAATCAAGCAATGAATGGGATGTCACCATACCTGAAGGACATAGACACATATGTGTGGGACTTGGGCAGAAATTCCTATTCCGGCTCCCCTTCTTTGTTCCACAGCCAAAGGACTGCTGAGGATTTCCTAGGAGGAAAGTGCGCGGGCTTCCTTGTAATGGCTGAGTGCACATCACCTGGTCAGCGAAAGCTGTTTGAGCTGGAGGTATCTTAGGGAGAAAAGTGTGCTTTTATGAAATTCATGGCTTTCTTGTTAGGAGGTGACATTTACAGTCCAAACTAGTACAGAATTTTGGTTTATGACTTGAAGGGGAAAAAAATACTACTTTCTATTTATGTAATTATAGTTAATGCCTTTTTTCCCCAACAGCTAAAAGTATTTGTTAGTTATTCTTCCATGGATTCTTAAAAATTTAGAAATAGTGTTACAGAGTGCAGGAAAGAGTTTCTATGGCTTAGAGGTCCCGCCTGAGCCAGCAGAGCCAGACCCTGGATTGCTGATGCTAATGCAATTTTACTGGTGTCCAGAGCTTGCAGAGGCTTACAACCCTCATGCTGTGATTGTTGGGGAAAAGGTAAGGAAGGGAAGTGCTCCCTTCTCTTCAGGCAACCATGCATGCACCCATTTATTTATTCACTCAGTGATCATTTATCAAGGAACTTTGTGTGTGCCAGGTACTCCCCTAAGCACTTGGAAGAGACTGGAGTTTTAAAGAAAAATACTTTATAGGACAAGGTTATTGCTTATACATATCATGGAAGTCAAGATGCTTTTCAAACGACTCCAAGAGCCCAGCACAGTGAAAAGAACACAGGCTTTGCAAGAAAACATATTTAGATATAAACCCTGGGTTTACCTTTCATTCGCTTAGAACTAAACCTCTCTGAACCAAATTTTTCTCATGTGAAAACTAGAGGTTAAAAAAATACTCACTGGGGACACCTGGGGTCACTTAGTCAAATGAGCCTCCAACTCTTGATTTCTGCTCAGGTCATGATCCCAGGATTCTGGGATTGAGCCCCAAATTGGGCTCTCTGCTGATCATGGAGTCTACTTGGGGTTTTCTCTCTCTCTCTCTCTCTCTCTCTCTCTCTCTTTTTCTCTCCCTCTGCCCCTCTCCCCACTCATTCATGCCTCTCTCTCTCTGTCTCAAATAAAAACTTAAAAAAAATACTCACTGAAAAACAAGGTTATTAGGATCAAATTTTATGCTATGATTTCCATTTCCAACAGAATGGAGTAATACGGATCAGATTTTCTCTCCCACTTGAAACAACTGAAATGCAAGACAAAATACATGAAGCAATAATTTTCAAGACATTGGACATCAGGCAATAAAGGACAATGAGCCCTGGGAGATGGGAACCAAATGAGGTGGGCTCTATGATTGAGCCAGTTGACTATCTTGAGAGCTTCTGGGCAATGAACGTACACGTATGAGAGCCCAAATAAATCAAGGAACTACAATTTGCAAAGCAGAGGGTCCCCTCAAGTATTCAGTAGAAGACTGTACAGATCAGGAAAATAATTCCAAGAGCTCACACGGATCAGGAGTAGTTAATTTATCCAAGTGGAACACCATAATTCATGGGACATTAGTTAGACTAAGGAAGGCTTTTGCCTCCACAATGGGGCATAAAATCAACCTTACACTCAACACTCCCCTGTGTTTCTGACTTACAAAGCTCCAAAGCAAGACTCAAAAGGATGACACTGTTTCCAAGTAACTTAATTACATCCTGGAATAAAGTTCAAGAATACTTACAGGTGTGCAAATGTATCCAGCACCCTAAAATTTTCAATTTACAATGTGCAGCATCCAATCAAATACTAACAAGCAGGCAGAAAAACAGAAAAAAGCAACCCACAACAAGGAGAAAAAAATTCAATCAAAACCTACTACAAAACGTAAAGGTGGTACAACTAGTAAATAAGGATGTTAAAAAGTCATTATAACTGTACTTCACACATTAAGAAGCTAGAGTGAGATTAAATATATATGAGATTTGTATGATATAAAAAGATCCAAAGCAACCGCTAGAAATGAAAACTAAAGATGAGGGGCCCAGTCAGTAGAGCATGTGACTCTTGATCTCAGAGTTGGGAGTTCAAGCCCTATGTTGAGCTAAAGCTTACTTTAAAAAAGTTAATTAATTAAAAATAAATTAAAACAATAAATAAATAAAACTCCTGAGATGAATGAAAAATACAGGGGATGGGATTAATGGCAGATTAAACATGAAAGAAAACATTAGCGAATGCTTTAACATGTGTTCATTTTTAAAAGACAGAGAGAGAGTGTGAGTGGGAGGAGGGGTAGAGAGAGGTGGAGACAGAGAATTGGAAGCAGGCTCCAGGCTCTGAGCTATCAGCACAGAGCCCAACGTGGGGCTTGAATTCACAAACTGTGAGATCATGACCTGAGCTGAAGTTGGATGCTTAACCGACTGAGCCACCTAGGCACCCCTATTAGTAAATTTGAATATACAACAAAAGAAATTATCAAAAGTAAAACACAGAGAAAAAGAGGTTGAGAAAAAAAATAAATCGAGCATCAGTGAACTGAGGAACAACCTCAAGAATTTCAAGTTAATATCATTGAAGTAAACAAAGCTGAGGAGAGAAATTCCTTTAAGACAGAAATTACCAACGTTCACTCAGGTGGAAAATTTTTCTGAACCCTAAATATCCCTACATCTATTAAATAAATGAAATTAGAAGTTAAAACCGTAACACAGAGGAAACTTGAGACTCAGGTGAATTCACCAGTAAGTTAGTTGTATCAAAGATTTAAGGAAGGAACATTTCTAATTCTACACAAATGCTTCTGGATAATTAAAAGGGCAAGAATATTCCCAGCTCATTCTACAAAGCAACCATTACCCTGATACCAAAACCAGCAAAGACATTTCAAGAAAAGAAAATTACCAGGATGCCTGAGTGACTCAGTTGGTTAAGCTCCAACTTTTGATTTGGCTCAGATCATGATCTCAAGGTTCATGAAATCAATCAGCTCTGTGCTGAGCATGCAGCCTGCTTG
Organism: Suricata suricatta; assembly: GCF_006229205.1. NCBI lineage: Eukaryota > Metazoa > Chordata > Mammalia > Carnivora > Herpestidae > Suricata > Suricata suricatta. The sequence goes on along the minus strand of NC_043702.1, from coordinate 121,345,022 downwards.
GGATTCTCTCTTTCTCCCTCTCTCTCTGCCACTCCCTCACTTGCACAGGTGCTCTCACTCTCTCAAAGTACATACATATTTTTTAAAAAAGAAAATTACTGATTCATATTCCCTACAAACATCAATGCAAAAATTCTTGAGAAAATTTTAGCAAATCTAGTTGAACAATATTTTAAAAGAATAACACATGATTATGTGAGCTTTTTCCCAGAAATCCATGATTGGATTTTTAAAAATCAATGAATGTAATTCATCATATTAACAGAAAAGGGAAAAAAGGGGGGGATCTCAATAAATACAGAAAGTATATTTGACAAAATCTGTCAACTATTTCATATATATTATATATAATAAACATATATAAATAACCTCAGTAAACTTGGAATAGAAGGCAGATTCCTCAACCTGATAAGGAGTATCTATGAGAATTTACAACTAACATCATTAATAACGGTGAAGACGGAATATCTTCTTCCCTCTGGTCAGGAACAAGTAAGGATGTCTGATTTCACTGCTTCTGTTCAACATTACACTATAGGCTCTGACCAGTCTAATAAAGCAAGAAAAACACATAAAAGGTATAAAAATGAAAAGGAAAAGGAAAATTCTTTATTCACAGATGACATGATTGCTTATGAAGGAAATCCCATGGAATCTGAAAAACCAAATGCTTCTGGAATAAATGAGTTTAGCAAATTTTCTGTGTATAAGATGAGTGAATAGAAATAAACGTATTTCCCTATCCTAGCAAGTATCAGAAATTGAAATTTTTAAATGCTACTTACAATAGCATTAAAATATGAAGTACTTAGAAACAAATCTTAAAAAGATGCATAATACTTGTATATTAAAAATTATCAAAGATCACTGAGAGAAATTAAAGAATACTTAAATAAATGAAAAGATATACTGTGCTCCTATATCAGAAGATTCAATATTTTAATTATGTAAATTCTCCTCAGATTAAACTATAGATTAAATACAATACCAATCAAAATTCCAGCAGACTTTTGTGTTTGTGAATATTGACCATCAGATTCAAAATTAATATGGAAGCGAAAGACTTAGAAGAGCAAAAAAGAAAGAAAAGTTTGGAAGACAACACTATTTGAATTCAAGACTTTTTATAAAGTTAGAATCATTTAGACTGAGTGGTATTGGCATAAAGATAGACAACTAAATTAATGCAACAGAATAAAGAGTCCAAATATAGACCCATACATATTTGAAGAACTGATTTTGACAAAAATGTAAAGGCAATTTAGCAGAAAAAAAGATAGTTTGAGGGCACCTGGGTGGCTCAGTCAGTTAAGCATCAACTCCTGATTTCAGCTCAGGTCATAATCTCATGGTTAGTGAGTTCAGGACCCCATCGGGTTCTGTGCTGACAGCATGGAGCCTGCTTGAGATTCTCTCTTTCCCTCTCTGGGCCCCTCCCCTGCTCGTGCTCTGTCTCTCTCTGTCTCAAAATATATATGCATTTTTAAAACATTAAAAAGGGAAAAAAAGATAGTTTTTTCAGCAAATGGTACTGGAGCAATTAAATATCTATATTAAAAAACAAAAAACAAAACCTTTGATTCACACTTCACACCATATACAAAATTAACTCAAAATAGATCCTAAATCTAAAGTCTAAAACTATAAAACTTCTAGAAGAAAACAGAGAAAAGAATCGGTGTGACCTGGAGCTAGCCAAAGATTTCTTAGATATGGATCAAAGTATGGTCCATAAAAAATAATAAATTGATAAACTGGACTTCATCCAGCAAATAAAGAATATTTGCTCTTCAAGAGATAATCTTAAGTGATAAGCCACACACTGAGAGAAAACTTACAACTCACATCTGATAAAAGACACAAGTCTAGGATATATAAAAAATTTTCACAACTGACAAATAATGAAAGAAACAATCTAGTTTTTTAAATAGGCAAAAGATCTGTACAGATACTTCACCCAATAAAATATTCATATGGCAAATAAGCACCTGAAAAGATGCGCAATATCATTAGCTATTACCACTACATGCCTCTTAGAATGTCTAACATTAAAAATTAAAAAAAAAAAAAGGCTGAGGAGAGCACATACAGGTAAGCATGTGGAGGGCCTGGAGCTGTCATACAGCGCTGGTGGGAGTGGAAGATGGCACAACCACTTGGGGAAAGAGTTTAACAGCTTCTTAAGTTAAAATGCACATTTACATAGAACACAGTCATCCCCCTCTTAAGTACTTACTTACCCAGAAAACTGAAAGCCTATGTCCATTCAAAAACTTGAACATAGCAGCTTTCTGTAGCCATAACCAAAACTGTAAAAGATCTAGATATTTACCAAAGGGTGGATGAGTCAGCAACCTGTGGGGTATCCAAACAATGGAATATTCCTCACCAATGAAAACGAACTGTTGGTAAACACAATAGCCTGGTGAATCTCAAAGTAATTATGCTGAAAGTAGTCAAATTTTAAAAAGGGTAAATACAGAATGATTCTGTTAATATAAAATCCTTGAAATTTTAAACTATTATATAATGACAAAACATCATTGATTGCTTGAAGACAGGTATTAGGGTTGTGATCAAGAGATTACAAAGGGGCATTTGGAAATTTGTTAGGGTGATGGCTGTGTTCATTATTTTGATTGTGGTAATGGAGTATACAAATGTTAAAGTTTATTAAATTGTATGATCTAAACTTGTGCACTTACAGGTGCCCGGGTGGCTCAGACAGTTGGGTGTCAGACTTCAGCTCAGGTCATGATCTCTCAGTTTATGGGTTTTAGTCTCATGACTAAACAGCTTTGAGCCTGGATCATGCTTCAGATTTGGTGTCTCCCTCTTTCTCTGCCACTCCTCCGCTTGCTGTCTCTCTCTCTCTCTCAAAAATAATAAACATTAGGGGCACCTGGGTGGCTCAGTCGGCTTAAGCAGCCAACTTCAGCTCAGGTCATAATCTCACAGTTCATGAGTTCGAGCCCCATGTCAGGCTCTGTGCTTACATCTCAAAGCCTGGATCCTGCTCCAGATTCTGTGTCTCCCTCTCTCTCTGCCCCTCCGCAGCTCACCTCTGTCTCTGTCTCCTTCTCAAAAATAAAATAAAATGTTCAAATTAAAAAAAAATACACATCAAAAAAATTTTTAATAAAAAAATAAACATGGGCAATTAGTTGTATATAAATTATACCTCCTTGAAGCTGCCTTTTAAAAATTATATTACAGGGGCACCTGGGTGGCTCAGTAATTCAAGGATTGAACTCTTGATTTCAGCATGGAGCCAGCTTGGGATTCTTTCTCTCTCTCTGCTCCTCCCCTGCTCTCTTGCTTTCTCTCAAAATAAATAAATAAATAAACATTTTTTAAAAATTATATAACAATATGACTTCACATATCAATTCTACCAAATATTTAAAGAAGAATTGGGACACCTGTGTGCTCAGTCAGTTAAGCAACCGACTCTTGATTTCGGCTCAGGTCATGGCCTCATGGTTGTGAGATCAAGCTACCCACAGGGCTCACACTGAGCTCAGAGCCTGCTTGAGATTCTCTCTCTCCTCTCTCGCTGTCCCTCTCAAAATAAATAAATAAACTTAAAAAAAAAACAGGATCTTTGCCTTTAAATAAATAATAAAGGATAACTAATACCAATCATCAAATTCTGCAAAAAAAATAGAAGAGGAGGGAATAATTACTAACTTGTTCCATTGGGCCATCATTATTCTGATATGAAAGTCAGATAGACATCAGAAAAATGAAGGAGGAGGAGGAGAAGGAAAAAGAAAAAAGAAAATCAAGAAATAAAATGAAAATACAACTAATATCCCTTAAAAATAGAGATACAAAAATCCTCAACAAAATATTACCAAATTTACAAAAATTACACAACATTTGTAAGGTACCTCTCACATAGTGAGTCCTAAATAAATGTGTTTTTTCCCCCTTTTAACAACTATATTTTACAACTATAAACTAATAGGATCTTAACTCCTGGCTAGGAGGAACTCTTTTCTCACCAGAAAAAAAAAAGTATAGGACCAATTTTTAAAACCTAAACTACTTAGTTATCTTTGCATCAGTTTTCCTACAGCTAGCAGCTCTCAGCTATCAGTAGTGCCCTCAGAGCCAGGCAAAGGACAGATGCCAGCCTGGCCACTCTCCTCTCTACCCTCCTCTCACACAGCCACCATCTTTGGCAACCTAACCCAATTTAATGGCTTATCAAAAAAATAAAACAAACAAAACAAAGACCAAGGTTCTTGACTTCTGTACCCCCACTTTCCCTGCATAGTATTTGGCAGGTGGCCTGTGCTTGATAAATGCTGAAAGAAAGAAGGAACGAAGGACAGGAGCCAAGTTTCCATTCCTGGTCCCATCTGCAGCTCCCCATCTTGTGTAGGTCCTAGGAGAATCTCAATGAAGAGGATTCTGAGGAGCCCAGGCACGTCTGATCAAGGCTGGAAGACACTACTTTGGCTGTGAGAGGGGAGAAGAAGGCCGATGGGGGTGAAGTAGGTGCAGAGATGTTGGTCCCTCCTGGGAACACTCCAGGCAGAAGCTAACAAGCCCCCAAGAGGGCTGCCTTGGCCCCCAGCCAGCACTGTTTTAGAAGATGATGAAGTACAGAAAACAGAAGAGAGATAGGAATCCTCCCCATTTCTTCACAGGATCCAGAAGGTTCTGGTGCAAAGATGATGCATTTCCATTTCAACATCTTGAGTGTTTTGCAGCTTCGTGAGTGCCCAGAGACAGACCAGTTCTCTCAGAGAGAAAGCAGGAACAGTGGTGTAGGTAGCCAGCCCTCAGCTGACAAGGCTGAGAAGAAAACCTTGCTAAAAGCCAGGACTGATGGGTGTGTGGAGGGAGGAGGGGATGTAAGTGGGAGCACGATGTTCAAGATCATTACTGTAAATGTGACTTCACTCGTACCTGCGGACTAGAAGGAATGAGGAAATCTGGGATACATCCATTGGAAAAAGAGCTCATTGTGACAAGCAAGCAGAAACAATGATCTCTGAGTAAGTATTTTTCTCTATAAGACAGGAATCTAGGGGCGGCTGGGTGGCTCAGTCGGTTAAGCGTCCAGCCTCACCTCAGGTCATGATCTCACAGTTCTTGGGTTCGAGCCCTGTGTCGGGCTCTGTGCTGACAGCTTAGAGCCTGGAGCCTGCTTCAGATTCTGTGTCTCCCTCTCTCTCTGACCCTCCCCTGCTCGTGCTATCTCAGTCTCTCAAAAATAAATTTAAAAACATTAAAAAAAATTAAAAAAAAAAAAAGGACAGGAATCTAAGCGGCACCTGGGTGGCTCAGTCAGTTGTGTCCAACTCTTGGTCTTGGCTCATGTCATGATCTCAAGTTTCATGAGTTTGAGCCCCACATCAGGATCGTAGAATCCCAAGTAGTGCCAAGCCTGCTTGGGATTCTCTCTCTCCTCTCTGCCACCCCCTCTCTTTCTAACTCAAAATAAATAAACATTAAAACATTTTTTTTTAAGACAGGAATCTAAGAGCATACGTTAGGAAAACATAAGTTATCTTGTGATCATGGCTCCCTCTCCCCGCTTCCAATGCTGGCTTTTTAGAGTGTTGCCTTCACTACTCATCACTTTCAGATATGTTGAAAGTAAGATTGTGTACATGTTCTTAGTATTTTCATAAACTGTTTACCTTTAAAAGGCCTTTAAAAAGACTGCAGGGCTCTCTAAACACAGTCAAATACGTTCATTTCAATGATTTGAATGTGGTCCTCAGGAAAACCTGAGAGGGCTAACATTAATTACGAAGGGAGAAGAGCTTTGGAATGTGTCCTCGATGTCTTAGCTCTGGTTGGGCTGAGCTCTGCTTGGCAGAGCCACCGCAGCTGTGGGTGGTAGTAATAGACACAACTTTTTCACAATGCCTTTCCACACCCATGTCACCTCGTAGGCTTCTTGAGCACTCTCTGCTAGGGCATCAAAACCATTCTCAGCTCCTCTATCTTGATTGGATAGCAAAACAGATTACATTTTAAGATCTTCATGTTGCTAGGATTCCAAACTTGGGCTCAAAGAGAACAAATGGATGGCATGGCAGACGGTAGAAAGAACTAGACGGGAACCCTGGAGATCCAGATTCTAGTCCATTCTTATGAATGAATGACCTGGTACCATTCTAATCTTACAAGTAACTCATCGACCAGCCTTCCCTGCCATGACTGTGCTATGCCAGGGGGAGGCAGAATTTAAAAGTAGTATTAATCTTGGGCTGAGTAGTATTAATCTTGGGATCTTCCATGTGATAATCAGAAGATGGGTTAATGGTTTGGCCCATTCAGAGAGTTCATTGTAGGAAATTTTTCAGTTATCCAGTTTCCAAATGGCCTGAGGCTCATTCATTCTCTCAGTGGAAAAGTAGATGCTGAAGTGGCCATGAGAAGAATATCCCTCATAAGGAGAGCACTAGGTAAGCAAACATTGCAATGAATGTCAAGGTACCCTTGACACGTAACTTGAAAAATTGTACTTCCTGGCTTCTGTGAACGAATAGCATCCTGGGCGAGCTCAACCTCGGTTTTCTGCAGGATATATTGGCATAGGTACCTTAAAAATTAATGTTAATATAACTCACATAACAATCATGATTTCTATGAAAAGCACCTTCCACATACTAATAAAGCTATCTTTTCATTTTTCATCATCAAAATACAAGGTTTGCGAGAGGAGACTTTTATTTTTACTTTCATTCACTGCCTGGCTCATGGCACTGAACATTTATCCATAAAATGTTTATCAAAGAAAGAAATCACTTAATAAGATACTTGGGAGTTGAATCTACATGCAGTGCTTTGGAGACTTGCCAGATGTATAGAACCTTCCTTGATCAAAATGATGGTAACTTCATTTTGCTGTAACAACTTTCTGTGAATACCTTCACATTTCCTTACTCATTCCTTCAAATCGTCTGCTAGCATCCTCAGAAGACTGGGAGAGACCCGAGCCTTATTTTAAAGAAGAAAGCTGGAAACTGTTATTTCAGAGTTGTGGATTAAATCACAACCTAACCAACACTATGCCCACAAAATTGTGCCCCACAGGCTCAGCCGGCAGGTCAACAGGCCCTATTGACCATCTTGGCGGCTTGTTCCCACCCATCATTAAAACAGAGAGGAAAAAGGTTTTATGAATAAATTGCCTAGATAAGTAAAATATATCACTACAATACTAATTGTGTGCTCGTTCATGTGATGTTATGAAAGAAACTACCTGGTTTTGATGATCTCGGTTTATGGCTATCTAAATAGAAAGAAGCTAATGAATTCAAACCTTGGCTTCTTCACAAAATGATTTAAATCATTCCAATTTTTTTGAGAAAAGACTTCACGAGGAAATGTCCATTCATTGTAATTTTAACTTTACATTCTTAAGAAGCTATCCGACAAAGTTGCGCTTTGTAAGGTTTTCATGTGTAGTATATAATATCTTTTTGAATATAATGAATGCTTTCATATAAAAAAATAAAAATATGCTTCAAAGAGCTCCATGGGATAACAAACACTAGTTGTTTTTCTTAGTCCTGGAAGATAAAGCTCTCTGGCAGCTGTTCTAAAACATGCTTATTACCAGAATTGCTTCAGAGCTTTTAAAAATGGAGATTCCAGGGCTCTACTGCATCAGGATTCCGATACAGTAGGTCTGCGATATGGTTTAGAATCCATATCTGGGTAATGGTCCTTAGGTGGCATTCTTGAGCAACCAGAAACCACCTTATACACTGTGCTGCTATATAAACAAATCTCCCAAAACTACTGATCATAAAATCAGGGGCTCCTTCCCCCTTATTCAAAGGAAAGTATCTTGTCTCTTAACCTCCCAACCCTGGTGCCTATACAGGAGCTGCAAACTCTAATGCCTGCAGGGCCAGGCATGAAGGAGGCAGAAAGGGAGCACAGGGGACCACAGCAAACATGGCTGATTGAAAAGAGACAGATGCTTACCAGTTCCCACCAAGTGTGAGCATGAGCTCAGCACTGCCAGACCTTCCAAGTTTGCAAAAGAAACTAGAAATCCAGATTTTATATCAAATGTCATATAAAGGCTAAAGACCTCTGTAGGTAGCATGTGGCCCAGAGACCATACAATCTCTGGTTCTGTGTAACAGCACAGACAAAACCCTTTTAGGCATTGTGTTCATTTCCTGAAGCTACAAAAACAAATTACCACACATTAGGTGCTCAAAACAACAGAAACGTACTCTCTTACAACTATGAAAGTCAGAAATTCTCAGTTGAAGTGTTGTTCCTTCTAGAGGCTCTGAGAGAATCATTCCATGTCTCTTTCCTTGCTTCTGGTGGCTGTTAGCCATTCTCAGCTCATGGATACATCCCTCCCATCTGCCTCTGTCTTCAATAGTCTTTTCCTCTGTGTTTTCCAAGGCCTTGTCTTTGGAATCAAAATTGCCCTAGTCCTCAGGGCTTCTGGGTGGCTCAGTTGGTTAAGTGTCTGACTCTTGATTTCAGCTCAGGTCATGATCTAAGGTTGTGAGATTGGAGCCTGCTTAAGATTCTCTCTCTCTCTCTCTCTCTCTCTCTCTCTCTCTCTCTCTGCCCCTCCCACATGTGCTCTAAAATAAAATAAATTAAATAAAATAGCCCTAATCCAGGATGATTTAATTTCAAGATCCTTAATTACACTTGCAAAGACTATTTTTTTTCCAAATAAGGTCACATTTACATGACCCTGGGGTTAAAATTTGGGCATTACTTTTTTGAGGCTACTAGTCAAACCACTACAGGTAGGTTGGCACTTAAAAAAAATCAAGATCTGGGGCACCTGGGTGGCTCAGTCAGTTAAGCGGCCAACTTTGGCTCAGGTCATGATCTCATGGTTCATGGGTTTGAGCCCCACTACAGATTCTGTGTCTCCCTCTCTCTCTGCCCCTCCCCCACTCATGCTGTTTCTATCTCAATAAAAAAAATTTTTTTTTAATCCAGATCCATTATTTCAATCAAACTATATTTTTCCAGCCTTTCCCACATGTACTATTTTACTATTAAAATGGCTTACATCTTGGCTAAAAACGTGATGTGCAAGCTCAGGTATATTTTTATTTCTTATATACTTCCTAGATTTAAGCTCCTTTACATTCTATTAGCAGCACCCCATTGCTCTGTTTCCACCACTGCTTCTAAAATCAGGGATGGAGGCAAAATGACCCCTGCCTCCATGCAGTGCCCTCCCATCGCTGACCTCCGTGATTGGAGGGAATCATCTGTCCATGTGGATGGGAAGACAGAAGGGGTGAGAGTGGAAAAGCAGAGTAGACAGGTATTGGGTGAAGAAAGAGAAACATAGGCAAGGTAGGAATCTGGCTTCAGGCACAAGAGGGAAAAACATATGTATGAAACAGCTCCTTGAAAGAGTTCTGCTCTCCCAAGGGGAACTCTGAGACACTCCAAACTCCAGCGTGATCTTTAGTGCCATCTACTGGAAAGCACAGGAACCAGCTCAGTGGGAAAACAAGACAGGGGGTCCCACCTTCAATCACTTCAAAGGAGTCGTTTGAGACCAGACTCTTTCCTGTCAGTTCTAGTGAGGGTCCAAGGCTCTCAGCAAACACCTGACCACCTTCTGTGCATTCCTGACACCTTATGCACATGTGGTTCCAACACTCATCATGTGTTGCAACTTACCTCCCAAACTAGTCAGTGAGCTCTGTGACATCAGGAGCTCTCTCTCTTTCCTAAGTATGGTGTCTGGCACAGAACAGCCTCTCCAAAAAAAAAAAAAAAAAAAATAGCCTTTTCAGTATTAAAAACTCAAGAATTCTACTTCTTTGTGACCATTACTTATTGATAAATTTGTAGGAACCAAATGGCAAGGCAAGCTATAGAAGAAAAGAGAAAAACTGGGTTACCTAGGGTTCACTGAAGCCTTTGGGTTTTCTCAAGCAGTCCTCAGGATGTACACCCAGGGCCCAGTTGTAGTGGGGAGTGGGCTGCTGTGCTCCATGGAGAAAATCACCCTATGCAGCAAGCTGACCTCCTCACCCTACTGTCATCCACGCAAAGGGCCCAGAGCTGAGGTGTGTGAGAGTGTCCAGGTGTGTGAAATATGATGAAATACAAATTGGTTTGGTCTCCAGTTCCTGACACATTGCTCCTAAATCTCCTGAAATTTCCTGAGTGATAGAAGCATCTTTTGTTCTGATGAGGTGGGCTCTTCAATGGGACCTGGTCATCAGAAAGACAAAGCTGTGATTAGAAGCTTGGCACTTTCAGCCCACCTCTCTCTCATCTTGGGGAAGGGGGGAGGGGCTAGAAATGGAGTTGACAATCAATCATACCTATTCCCTGTATGGTGAAGTCTCCATAAAACTCTCGAGTGCGGGTTCTGAGAGATGCCAGGGTTGGCGGGGTGTACCCAGAAAGGGCAGGGAGGCTCCATACCCCTTCCCCCATCCCTTGCCTTGTGCATCTCTTCCATCTGCTCATTCCTGAATTATATCCCCTTCTAATAAACTGGTAGTCTAAGGTAACTGTTTTCTTGAGTTCTGGGAGCTGCCTTAACAAATGATCAAACCTGAAGGGGCCATGGGAACCTCTGACTTACAGCCAGCTAGTCAGAAGCAATCTTGAGACTGGCACATGAGGAGCGGGGCAGTCTCTAGGTCTGTACTGACCCCAGGCAGTTAGTCTCCAATTTGAATTGAATCGTATGACACCTGGTTGGTGTTGGCGATTTGGAGCATTGCATGGTGTGGGGGGAGGGGGTAACCCCACACATCTGGTATAAGAGTGTTGTGAGTAAAAGCAAACATGGTGTGTTTTTTCTCAGACAAGGCAGGAGAGCATTTTCAATCAAGTGACTGTTGCTGGCTGCGCGTCAGAGCTAAGCCAGTAATGGGAACAGATAGCATTGCCGACTAACACAGCCATGCACATCACCTTCACCTCAGTGCTCCTCAACTTTGGCTGCACATTATCACCAGAAAGCTTTTGACAAGTCTGATACATGGGCTGCACCCCAGACCACTCAAATCAGAATCTCTGGGGGTGGGGTCTAGACCTAAATATTTTTTTTAAAGTTTCCCAGATAGTACACTGTTGGTGGGAATGCAAATTGGTGCAGCCACTATGGAAAACTGTGTGGCAGTTACTCAAAAAATTAAAAATAGAAGCACCTTACAATCCAGCAATTCCTCTTTTGGGTATTTATCTGAAGAAAATTAAAATACTAACTCAAAAAGAAATATGCATGCATACGCACACATACACACACATCATTTACTGCAGCATTATTTATATAGCCAAGGTATGGAAAGAACCTAAGTGTCTATTGTTGGATGAATGAATAAAATGAAGACATGACATTACACACATGCACACACACACACACACGGAATATTATTCTGCCATAAAAAAAAGAATGAAATCTTGCCATTTGAGACAACATGGATGGACCCTGACGGCATTATGGTAAGTGAAATAAGTCAGAGAAAGACAAGTACCATATGCTTTCACTTACACCTGGAATCTTAGAAACAAACAAAACACAACACACAGATACAGAGAACACACTGGGGGCTGCCAGAGTCAGGGGCCGGGGAGGTAGGTGCAATGACTGAAGGGGGTCAAAAGGTACAGAATTCCAGTTATAAAGTAAGTCGTGAGGATGCAACATACAACATATAGTTGTATAGTTACATAGTTATTAACTATATATGACTATAGTTAATAATACTGCATTGTGTATTTGAAAGTTACTAAGAATTAATATTTAAAGTTCTCATCACACACATTTCCCGGGTATATTAGCTTTCTATTACTGCTCTAATGATTTACCACAAACTTACTGGCTTAAAACAAAATACATTTATTATCTTATTCATCTATAGTGCAGATGTCCAAAAGGGGTCTCAGAGGGCTAAAATCAAGGTTTTGGCAGATTTGCATTCCTTACTGGAGGCTCTAGAGGGCATTCAGTTCTCTTCTTTTCCAGCTTCTAGAGGCTGAGTTCTTTGCATCTTCAAAGCCAACAACCATCAGTTGAGTCTTTCTCATATGGCGTTAGTCTGACATTGACTTCTCTGCCTCCCTCTCCCACATTTCAAGACCCTTGTGATTGTGTTGGGCCCACCCAGATAATCAAGAATAATTTCCTATTAGTTGATGTACAGTACCAAATGCATTGGCTACATTAATTCCTTTCCCATGTAATGTAACATATTCACAGGTTACAAAGATTAGGACGTGGATCTATGTGGGGACCATTATTACCAGATGACTCCAATGTGAAGCTGAGAACTACTGGTCTACGCATAAGATTGGCTCAAGAAGTGGCCCAGTTAGCAAGCTGAGCCATGCTGGAAGACTGGAGGCACACTGAAGACTGTTGTGTCCGGGAGCGTGGAGAAGTGGCAGGAGCAGCCCTCCCTCACAGATTTTACAGGGTTGAAGAATGGCTCTTTCAGGAAGGGGAGAGGGCTGTTATGTGACTCATCATCACTTGGCCTCTGATGGTCCTGGGAAGTTAAATTCTACACTCCGCAGGGGTACACCACTCTGGGTGGTTCAGTGGGTTAAGTGTCCAACTGTCAGTTGACTCTTGATTTCAGCTCGGGTCATGATCTCAGTCCTAAGATCCAGCCCCACAGAGGGCTCTGCGCTGGGAGTGGAGGCTGCCCGAGATTCTCTCCCTTTCCCTTTCCCCCAGAAGCAGGAACACACACATGATCTCCCTCTCTCCTTCTCTCTCAAAAAATAAAAAAATAAAAAAATTATACACTATTCCAAGCATGGTGGGACCATCTCCGCTCAGGAGTAAGTAGCCATTACAGAAAATGTAGGTCATAACACAAAATGGGAATTTAACATTTTTGAGACTGGTAGCTATCAGCTTGCTCTTTTTTTTTTTTTCATTGTTTTATTTTTGAGAGAGAGAGAGAGAGAGAGAGAGAGACAAGAGACAGAGCATAGGCAGGGGTGGGGCAGAGGGACAGAGACAGAATCTGAAGCAGGCCCCGGGCTCTGCATTGTCAGCACAGAGCCCGACGCTGGGCTCAAACACATGAGCTGTGAGATCATGACCAGAGCCGAAGTCGGCAGCTTAACCGACTGAGCCACCCAGGCACCCCAGCTTGCTGCTTGTTTTATGCTCACTCAGAGCTGGATGTACGCCAGAGTCTCAAGTGCTGTGCAGACTTTCCCCTAGAGTGGAAGATGCAAATTACCTGCCCATGAGTTGAATAGGACTTGAAGATACTTCCTAACTGGCCAATGTTTTAATATTCACACACAGACACATTCACGATTTCTGCTTTTCTTAAAAGACCTAGCATGCTGGCACAGCACTTCAGGACAGCCCTCACTTCACAGAAGAGCTGCTGCCTTTTGATGGGGGACTTATTCTCTGGTTTGCCGTGGGCTTCACTGTGGCCTTTATGTTTTACGCGTGACTCACTTCACATTCATGTTCCTTGCCTAGTCTGGAAAGTATCTGAGTTCACAGGCTTCTGCCCGCTCCAGAATTCATGTGCCGAAAGTTAGGCAAAATTCTCATAAAGGCCCTTCTGCATGTCGTCCACATAAAAGAGCTCTTAGATGTTAATTAGACTTACTGTGATCATTTTGCAATATACACAAACTGTTATTTCTGCCCACTGGTCTTTCTTCAGCCTTTGGAGGCACGCATCACCGCCTCACCCTTCTGTCACAGCCAGACTTCCCCAGTTTTTAAGACAACCATCGGCACACCTGCAGGCCTTTTCCCACCTCCAAGGAGGCTTCTCTCCAATAAGCCTGCCTGACTCCCCCGGACGACTCTCCTCATCTTCATGCTGCTAAGTCCCTAGCTTAGCTGTACCACCCGAATAAGTGGAGAGAGAGAACTGAAGAGCAGTCAGACTAGACCCTCTGACTCACACCCTGTTCCTCTGTCACGTATCCTGACACTGCATGAATGTACAGAGTAGAAAACAATGGAGGATTCCCAAACTAGGGCCCTCTGAGGTGCAGGGGAATGACACAGCCTTCCCTTTCCATGGCTCTGGGGTAGATCATCCCCTAAGAAACACCAAGTTTTTGTAAAGGATAAAAGCCAAAAACCCTACTGTCCTCACTTCCTTCCTCCTCAATGGACAAACACAATTTTGTATGGATGACACCTTGCCTTTGAAATACACTTCACCTCAAGAGGTTCGAGTCCATTTTAAAGGGCCTGTGAAGTAAGCTGGGGTGGCCGAGGGTGATAAGGGTTATTTTCCATGGCACCACTCATTAAGTCAGCCTTGGCATAACTGGGAGATATGAAGTCTTACAGTTGTACAAGCTTGATGCTCTGGCTCCAGTGAGATCTGGGGTTAGATTGAAGTTTTGGCTTAACCTTCCTTTATCTCATTAAATAAGACAGCTTAAGTAAACCACTTAGGAAGTTACTGGAACATGTTAATTTTTATTGCTAATCCATGTTTTCTGGCCATTTTTAACCACCTTTCCTTCCACCACAGCTCTCTACACTGGGTCCCACATGTAGCTGTCACTCAATGAAGGTGAGTAAACAAACACTGGAGACTTTAGTCGGCTGTCTCTGACACACACAGTTACGGCGGCCGCTTACGTGCATCCCTTCCACTGAAAACAGAACGAACAGCTTAGGCTACACGGTTTGGGAGCTGGGGAAAGCGGCTAAGTAGCAAAGCGGGTTAGCAGATTCTTCAAACTTGGGATCACGTCAGCAGCAGTTCCATCTGGAGGGAGGCACAGTAGATGTTCTCTCAAATCTGTCTCACATCTATGGGAATCCTGCTCTTTTTACAGTCTTTTGGCACAGAATGCTGTGCTATCTCACTGGAGATCATTCCTACAGAACCACGAGGAAGATAAAGCAAAAGCAAACCAGCAATCAAAGTTGATTGTCTTCCATCCTAAGGAGTTTGGTGTGTAGTCATTAAGGCATCAGCAGGGAATCCTGCTCAAGGACACAGTATAGGGAAGCAGAGGGGATCAACCCAACTGGTACTAAAGAGGACATGGTGAGAAGGACATTTTTTATTTTCCCAGATCTTCAGGCAACCTCGTGAAGCTGGAGGTCACATGCAGCTGAGTATGAAACCAAGAAAAATATGAGGCTTGAAAAATATTGTGCATTGTATCTCTTTAGTCTCTCACAGTCTGGCAGGCAGCTGAGCAGACTTCCCGGCCTCAGCAGTCACACAATCTTCACAGTCTTGAGCATATCTGACAGTATGTACGTGTCATCCCAACCCCTCCCAGGCTTCCTCAGGGTCTGCTCCAAGGCCTGGGCCATTTCCAAGAGCTCTGGCGTGGCAAGTTTTTGCTCCAGGTGCAGCTGACAGAACAGGATCTCGTTTACTTCACCTTCGATTCGTCGGACATACAGGAGCGGGAACACCGCCTTGAGCCCGGTCAGCACGGAGTCCTTCAGCCCCAAGTCTCGGCACACAAGGTTGAGGATAAAGACACCTAGGGTGTGGGAAGGAAAGAGTCATGTCCTGCAGATCAGGGGACACATTGGAGACAAGGTTCCACTCTTATCCCTGCCCCAGGGACACTGATGCGCTAAGAAAACACAAGTGCTTCGAGTTTGCAGAGAACACACCACACAAAAAGAGACAG
The DNA here is from genome assembly GCF_006229205.1 of Suricata suricatta. Classification (NCBI taxonomy): domain Eukaryota; kingdom Metazoa; phylum Chordata; class Mammalia; order Carnivora; family Herpestidae; genus Suricata; species Suricata suricatta. The sequence continues at coordinate 121,329,422 of NC_043702.1, read as the reverse complement.
AAGGAGAAGAGTGCCAGGGGGAATATGTGAACTATGAGAAAACTTCAAGCTAATTTCTTCCTCTTCTCTGCTCATAACAAATTCTTTTACCATGCCTCAGTTTCCCAAAGACTTGCTTTGAGAAAAAATGAACACCCCCAAGAAAGAAAATGTACCAGCTCCACAGGGATGTTACATTCTTGACATGTACATCATGGAATACTTACATAATGAGAAGGCCAACGTTACCCAACTTGTGACAATTAAGGTTCCATGTCCAAGTCGCAGGGACCCGGGCTGGAGCTCCAGCTGTTACTTTGTGTCACCTTGGCAAAGTCTCTTTACTGCAGCTTCCTCATTTGGAAACTGGCTGCTATGAACATTCTACCTAGTCCAGGGCATGTGGAAGTAAATCAACTGGTAGCTACCGTGACCAAGCTGGTGGAAATGTGAATTGCTACATTCACTTTGTAAAACCGTGTGGCAGCATCCAGGAAACTCACACATACACGTGACCTACATTCTAGCAATCACAAGCCTTCACAGATTCCCAACACACCTGCAAATCTATTTCATCAAAAGGCATCTAGTGGAACATTAAAGTCAGTACTATTTGTAAAAGCCTCAAACAGGAAACAATCCAATGCCAACAAACAGGAGAATGGAAAATAATGTGGCAAAGGCCCACAATGACACCACACAGCAATATAAAAGAACAACAAAAACACAGCGCCATAGGGGAATCTCGTAAACATCATGTTGAGTGAAATAAACACTCTTAAGACTACATTCCATAAGATTCCATTCATATAAACAACAAAAATGGGCAAAAATAAGTTGTGCTGACTTAGGATAGTCGTTATCCTTGACAGGAGGATGGAGGTACTGGAAGGAGGTAAGAGGCAGACTTTCTGTGGTGCTGGAAATGTTCTGTGTTTGATGAGAATAAATAAGTGTGTTCAATTTGGGGCAACTCATTGAGCTACATGCTTCTGACATGAGCATTTTTCATTAACAAAAAAAAAAAATTTAAAGGACCCTCCCCAATCTTTGCTCTTCCTACCTTCAGGAGTCAAGATGCTTTTGACCTTCTGCAGGAAATTATGGTCGACAAAGGCTGGCGGTGGACAACTCATTCCCAGTGTTGGGTCCTTACTGTCTACGTCAAACATGATGACGTTGTAGTGAGGCCGCACTGGGAAAGAGAAGCAAGTAAGTCTTTGCCTAACACCATTTACATTCCTGGACCACATCTCCCTGTGACCTGTGGTGGCTGCAAGTGGCTCAGTTAGACAGAAGACACGGAGGCTGTGGTCTGCCTGTAAGGGAACTGACGTCACTGTCCAGGGGAGTCGCTGTCAGTCAGGGTTCTGTGAGCACCCCACAGGAAAGACAGGGCATTCATCTCATCTCCCTCCATGTTTGAAAGCACTTTCCAAAGACTTCCAAACACATTAACGGGGCCTGCTCTAGCATGATTACTACTTGGTTAAGAGTCTATCTATATAGGAATTTTCAATCCCAGCAGAATATTAGATTCACACTAGGAATGTTCTAAATACTTTGAGAACCTGGGCTCCATTCCTGACAAACCAAGTCAAAAAACCTGGAGTGGGATCGAACAGGTGCAGAGGGAAATGGGAAGTTTCTGGTATTTTTCTTCAACTCCACATAATTCTAAAACATTCAAGAAAAAAAGATTTTGCTAAATGAGAAAGAACTGATGAATTGGATGCAATCCTTGCTATGATGGAAATGGTTTTTACAAGGAGTAACCCTGCAATGTTACCGATCGATTTTTAGCAAGCTTTGAGACTATGATAATGATTACTCAATAATTAATAAATTATGATGTAAGGGGTGCCTGGGTGGCTCAGTCAGTTAAGCATCTGACTTTGGCTCAGGTCATGATCTCGTGGTGCATGAGTTCAAGCCCCGTGGCTGGGCTCTGTGCTGACAGCTCAGAGTCTGGAGCCTGCTTTGGATTCTGTGTCTCCCTCTCTGTCTGCCCCTCTCTCTCAAAAATGTATGAAAATACTTTTAAAAATATTTTTTAAATAAAGTAAATCTTGACTTAGGACTACTGCATGACTATTAGTATCCGTAACACAGATCTCATTTTGGTTTTTTAGAAAGCAAAGCATGTTGCCTCATCAAACTCCAAGGATAACCACTGCCCACATTTGTAGCACTGAGCCTTCCAACAATCCGGAAGGTGGCTGTTAGAGATGATCACCAGGCTGCTGAACACTGACCGACAAGCAGTCACAATGGCAACACATCATGCATTAAGTGCCTGCCAGAAGCCTAGCATGGTTTTAAATGTTTCCCATGTATTGGCTATGCTGGGCCTGGGCCCCCACGCTGGCTCCAGCCTCAGGCAGGTAACCTGTGGAACACAGATAAAGTTCCGTTTGCAAGGACTATGTTAGTGCACCATCTGTCCATCCAGGCACCAGAGGACTCACCCCAGGCATCCTGGTTTGCCACACCCTTACTGGGAGATACTCATATCCAGTGAGAGCCAGAGTATCAGCTATGGAACGGGCAGACCAGAAAGGGTAGGTGGCCCAAGGTCCCCAGGTTCCCTCAGGACTGAATCAACCTGACTGATCTCTCCCTGAAGGACGCACGCTCCAGAAAGCACCTGTCACAGGAGCCTACGTGTAAAGTGGCAGAAGGATCAGAGCAGTGACTGCAGAACTTTAACATGCCTTTGTCCTCAGTCTGGGATATGAATCATTACAGCAAGATGGAACCTTCAGGCCATCAGAATTCCCACCGAGTAGCATCTGTATCAGGGTTTCGCATGCTCAGCATTACTGCCACTTAGAGCCAGATAACAATTTGTCGTGGGTGGCCGTCCTGCGAACTGTAGGATGTTTAGCAGCATCTTTGGGCTCTACTTGCTCAGTGCCCAGAGCACTCCTACCCAGTACTTACAGCGACCAAACACGTGTGCAGACACTGCCCAGCGCCCGCAGGTTCACCCTCACTGATCTACATGAACGCTGTTTGGCTCTGTCCCTGGCTTCACCCGCAGCTGAGAGATTTACCAAAACACCCTCCAACACGTGCCCCTATTTCCTTCCCCTTTTACTCACCTGACTACAGACATTAGGTATCATGGGAGGGGGAGGAAGTGGCAATGGCACAGGGTCAGAAGAGGATCAGGAGAGAAGCCCGCTGATCTGTTAGCGCCACAAGGGCAAAGACGGTGTGGGTTTTTTTTTCCGCTGTTGTTGTTTTTATCATTTATTTATTTATTCCAGGGAAGGAGACTGGGGGTGGGGTGGGGGAGGGGAAGAGAAAGATGGAGAATCTTACGTAGGTCCCACGCCTGGCATAGAGCTCAAAGTCAGGCTCGATTTCACAACCATTAAATCATGACCTGAGCCAAAATCAAGAGTCAGACCCTTAATCAACTGAGCCACCCAGGCACCCCAGAAATGACAGTTTTTCTAGCACAGTGCTGAGCATATGGCTAGCACTTTATATTTACTGAATCGATACATCAACGAATGAATGAAGAAATGAACTGGTGAAAGACTGGGGCGATCCTAATGCTGCTCTCTTACTGAGGAACTCTAGAGGCCCTGCAGGCCTGACAAGCTGGCTTACTCCTCCCTCAACTCCCTCCATGTTCTCCACTTGCAGTACCTTCTCTTCCCGCCAGGCTGGAGATATAGTCCAGGCCATCTGCAATGTGGACCTTCATCCGGTCGCTCTGGGAGAAGCCAAACCACTGGGTGGCCACTTCCAGCATGGAGGGGTCGATCTCCACGGCGTCAATGCAGGACTTCGGGAAGTGATCGTGGACAAACAG
>NC_043702.1:121321464-121325517 GCF_006229205.1 Suricata suricatta | reverse complement strand
CACAGCAAACACAGGGAGATAGAAGAAGACAAGAAACAAGGAAGAATCACCAAAAGGAGACGTTAAACGTAGCTTAATGTCTGAGGATTAAGCCTAAGAACTGACACTCTAGGGACATAATCAACACCGAGACAGGGTGTTTCAGTAACTCAGGACTCTGGGTGAAGACAGGGACAACCTAGACCGGGACATGAACAATTTTGCTGCTGTGGCCAGATCCACACCTGTTACTAGTAGTAAAGCTATGACTGTATTATATTAGTGCACCATCTGTCCATCCAGGCACCAGAGGACTCACCCCAGGCATCCTGGTTTGCCACACCCTTACTGAGAGATACTCATATCCAGTGAGAGCCAGAGTATCAGCTATGGAACAGGCAGACCAGGAAGGGTAGGTGGCTCAAGGTCCCCAGGTTCCCTCAGGACTGTATTACCCATAACATGGGTTTTTTTGTTTAAGCACAAATTTAAGAAAGAATTGCATTTGGTGCTCAAATGATGCATTACCGAATGCCAGAAATTTTCCTAAAGTACAAAGGCATTTCTGGAGCCATGATTCTTAAATGTTCTGTCTGGTTACAGGCATAGATACATACACAGTTAGCAAAGTGAAATACTTATGACGTGTCCTTTATGTATCGCCTCAAATATGTTATACCTTAATATTTTAAATAAATGAACAAAAGATAAAATTTAGACTGCAACACATGCCACCATTTCGAGATTACAGTTTGAGTTTGAGTGAAAAGTTACGATGTTTAGGACATTAGAAGATGGTCAGGAAGAAGAAAGATACGAATATATGTGCATTTGCTGATCTGTAATGGCTGTTGTCAGACCACTGATATGTAAGCTGACCTGTCCGACCGGGGGAGGCCGTGCGTCCGGCTTACCTAGGAGCAGCTCTGGGCTTCTCAGCAGGGCAAGGCCGGCAATCATTGCTTTGTGGTGTTCACAGCACAGGTGACTCTTATCAATGGACTGCCCCGGGGCGGCAGGGAGGTCCTCCGGAGCTTCTGCAGGCCGCTGCTTCTTCCTGTCCTTTTTCCGTTTCTTCTGGGCTAAATAAGAGATAGAGATAAAGAGGTACTATGCTTAGCACCCTAGTCTGGGGAAAGCAAGGCTTACCAGCAGCATTGTGCTATAGCTAGGTTGATCCAACTCAAGAACCCAATTGCTAAATATACATGAATTTTGGTACCTGGTTGACTTGTTGGTAGCTTGAAATCTGCCTGTGGTAGCAAACAGTATTGTTTGGGCTTTCCCCCCCAAAACACAGCTGTTAAATATTTAACATATACCATTGGATACCAGAGACTCGGGAAAGGAAAAGTGGCACAAACACACCCAAAAGCCTGGGAAAAGTGAACTGAGGAGGCCTAACCCCTCTGCCCTGAGAAATAGAAGACCACTAGCAGGATAAGTCTATTCACAAATCCTTTCAGAGAACTTAAAATTACTAATTACCTCTTCTATCACTAAGCTACAACTTCTAATTTTTTAATTTTTATAACAACCTTGTAATTCCCTTATTAGGCAGAGGGAAAAACTGAGGATCTGAAGAGTTAATAATTAGCCCCATATCAGGTGCAGACAGAAGAGGAAGCTGGGACTGCCTGTCTCCAAGGCCCATCATCCGTCCACCGCACAGACGGTAACACACACTGCCCTGCTCGACGAGGAAATCATAAGTGCTCACCAAAGGGAAGAAATCCTATAACGGCCCCACTATTTCCCTCTGGTATTTAGTAAACAGATGCCCATTTTTTACTCCATACATTGATTTTCGAATGATTACACTGAGCAGTATTGCTTTTATAATGCAAACACACACAACTGGCGAATACAGCAGGAGAAACAAACTCCTGTTTTCCCCACCAATGGGAGTTTCCGAGTGGCACCTGGGAGACTGCCTAAAAAAGATCCTGGAGGACATGGCTTAGATCTTCAGAGTCCAATACTGTAGCCACTAGCCACCTGTGGCCACTGAATTGTAAATGTAATTTACAATTAAATAAATTAAAGATTCGGTCCTGAGTTACACCAGCCACATTTCACATGCTCAGCAGCCACATATGGTTAATGGTTACCATTTAGACAGCTAAGTGGATATTAAAGCTTCCCTCCGTTTCAGAAAGTTCTACTGAATAGCACTGGATTAGATGACCTCTAAGTACCCACCAACTCTAACGCTCTCTCTGGAACACACACTAGGGCGTGTGACTATGCAGGAGGGTGGGGCTCCTGCCATGCGTGTGGCTCCCCTCACGACACTTCACTAAATGAATACACGATGCATGAGGAGCGACATGCGAAACAGATGGTCTCTACACTGAAGGCATTAAAGTGATACCCACATTCTTCTGGTAAACCACCGCCCCAGCTCCTTATCATTTCAGAGTCAGGCTTTGCTCAAGAACAAAACGTACACTCTATTCTGTTTATGGTCACTTAGACTGAGCCCAGACGGTAACAGGACAACTTGAAGAGCCATGCGCCTCTGATCACACATACCCAGGTCTGTCCTACAACTCGGCCAAGTTCCCAGCACTTTCTGACCACCCCAAGTGGAGTCCATGCCATGACCCCTTGGGTCATGCATGATGACCCATGCGGTGACCAGTGTGACAACACCTCACCTCTGTGGGACACATCCTTCAGCAGCCTAGCTTCTGACTGCACCACATTCCTGTTGCTGAGGAAGATCAGCCGCCGGAAGTAGCGCCTGTCATCCCCCTGCACGTCCTCAACGACGTAGTTGCCACTCAAGGGACTGCAGGCTTGGTGCTGAACAGTCCGGACCCCAATGTCCCCACCTACAGACAGGAAGGGCACCTGAAGATGTAACAGAGACACAGTCAAACACCAGCTCAATTAAGAAATGGGAAATTTTAATCCTTTCATGATGTGTGTGTGAGGAATCCTCATACCATGTTTCTGGGCAGCAAGAACTTCAAAATTTGCCTTTCTATTAAAGAACTGTTCTAGGGCCTTTTGATAGATCACAAAATGTTAAATTCACTTTTCTGAAAACTAGTTGAACACATAAAGATCCCCCCAAACCATTAGCGAAATCCAATTGGTTCTCCCTATGAAGACAATGAGTCTCTCAGGGCGCCTGGGTGCTCAGTTAGGCATCCAACTCTGGATCTTGGCTCAAGTCATGATCTCACAGTTTGTGGGATCGAGGCCCACGTCAGGCTCCAAGCTGACAGCACAGAGCCTGCTAAGGATTCTCTCTCTCTCTCCCTCTCTCTCTCTGCCCCTCCCCCACCCATGTGCACAACCTCTCTCTCTCTCTCAAAAATAAATAAAAGTATTTTAAAATAGAAAAAAAGAAAAAGAAAAACATGAGTTTTCCAAAAGGAATCCTTAAAAGGGCTTTCCATAAAAGCTAGAGGAAATGCAAAGCAAGGAACTATCTATGAAAAAAGCAATCAGAAAAGGGATAAAGCAACCATTCCAAGTTTGAAGAAATTTCTCCCTTCCCTCGATTATTCACATTTTCCCCCATCTTTCTAAACAAGAGAAAAATGTATTTTCCCCCTAGACTTTTCCATGACCTTTCCCAAATTTTACATCTTTTTCTTTTTAATTGTTTTAAAGTTTTTACTTATTTATTTGTTTCTGAGAGAAAGAACACAGTTGGAGAGAGGCAGAGAGAGAGGGAGAGAATCCCAAACAGGCTCCACAGCATCAGCACATCAGCACCCAATGCAGGCTCAAACTCACAAACCGTGAGATTATGACTTGAGCCAATATCCTGAGTCAGGCTTAACCGACTGACCAACCCAGGCGCACCTACATCTATTTCTTTTTAAAGACTTCCAAGAGAATCCCCAAAGACTGCTGATTCTGCAGGGACGCAGGCCCTGGAGAGAAGGTCACAAGTGAACCTCCCCACAGGATCTGCACCTCTGATGGACACCGCCAGCAAAGTCTGCCAGGAAGAATCAAACACACATTCATCTGTAAACACATGTCAGCCTAGTGGGCAGAAGCACAGGCTAGAGAAAACATGGAAAGAGTCTAAATGTCCATCACCTGATGAGT
>NC_043702.1:121316582-121321364 GCF_006229205.1 Suricata suricatta | reverse complement strand
ACACACATTCATCTGTAAACACATGTCAGCCTAGTGGGCAGAAGCACAGGCTAGAGAAAACATGGAAAGAGTCTAAATGTCCATCACCTGATGAGTGGATCAAGAAGACATGGTATATATATACAATGGAGTATTACATAGCAATGAGAAAGAATGAAATCTGGCCATTTGTAGCAAAGTGGATGGACCTCGAGGGTGTCATGCTAAGCGAAATAAGTCAGGTAGAGAAGGACAGATACCATATGTTTGCACTCATAGGTCTAACAGGAGAACAGGAGAAACTTAACAGAGGACCAGGGGGAGGGGAAGAGGGAAAGAGAGTTGGGGAGAGAGAGGGATGCAAAACTTGAGAGACTACTGAATACTGAAAACGAACTGAGGGTTGAAGGGGGAGTGGGGGAAAAGAGGTGGTGGTGATGGAGGAGGGCACTTGTGGGGAAGAGCACTGGGTGTTGTATGGAAACTAATTTGAACAATAAACTATTAAAAAAAAAAAAAGCACAGGCTAGAACCTAGGAGTCTAGGTTCACCTTTTCAGATCTGTTACTACTGCAAAGAGCCTCTGAGTACCTTAGCTTTCCTCTCTGTGAAAAATAAACTCCTTACTAAAGTACCTGCAATAAAGTCACCTTTTCACTACCTGAGCAGGATGATGAAGACAGGCAGGGTCAACTGACAATACCACATCACTACTTTGGCAAAAACCTTCAGTTTCCTTACCAGTAAGACACCAGACCAGCAATGGTAATATCCTGAAAACTAACCTAAGCTGTTTGGCTCTTTTCTATTCTACACTTAGATAGTGAGGATTCTAAGAAGGAAACTGGTCAAGGAAGGCCTGCAGCACATAAGAGGGGAAAGAGAAACCCGGTCTGAACCATCCACGGTATGAAGAGCTGGAACCCTCAAGGTGGACAGCATTTCCTCCATGCCATCTCTGAGCCTTGAGCCCCATAAACACAGATGCTACCCCGGGTCTCAATAAAAGGAACTGCTCACCTTCCTCTCACTGCCCAGGGCAGAGAACAGAAGGTCTGCCCACTTAGCCCAGAGCTGCTGACATGCCCTCCAGGAACAAACCAGGGGCACAGACACAGGTCCCAGCTCCTTCCAAGAAAGACTTCCTGGCTTCCTGGCTTTTCTCATCTGTGAATACTGCTGCCAAAACGTTACCTGCTGCTGGGTGGGCATCCCGGCAGGGGCCAGCTCCAGGACTCTGGCAGACAGCTCGGCCTGGATGCTGTCCATGCCTTCGTACTGCTGGCCTCGGTGAAGGGCCACTGTGATCAGCCTCCTGAAGCCCGCACTGGCCGCCAGCTGCTTCCGACCCTCCTCCATGCCAAACAGCCACTCGGTCTCCCGACCCTGGGGGACTAGAAAGAGGCACCTGGTGACAGGGAGTCCCGGGAAGAGTTGTTCAAGCCCCACCCAATAGGAACTACAGGGCCGAGAGTTAGCCCCTGCATAGGACAAGCAACTCTTCCAAGTGCAACCCAGTGAGGCCTGTCAATTCCATAGTGCACAATGCCCAGAGCTAAGCAGCCATCAGACACATAGTAGGTCCCACATGACATGTGTATAAGGGGAAAGAGGCAGGTACCTACTGGGAAAAAAAAAAAAACAAAAAAAACAATGATACTAACGCTTGTTACATGCCAAGCATTATTTCAAGAAATTTACAAACAGAAATTAATTCATTACTCACAACAGTCTAAGATGCAGGTAGCATTATTATTCCATTTTATAAACAAGGAAATTGAGACACAGAAGTTGAGCTGTTTGCACAAGTTCACACAGCCACTAAATGGTGAAGCTGGGACTCCACCCCAGGCAGTCCAGCCGCACACGCCATGGCTGTATCCATTGTGCTATTATCTGTTCCCATCAGTGGGCGGGTAGAATTATGGAATACTTGAGAAAATGGCTCAGTTGTCAGCAAGTTACCAGCATGATGACTTCCACATCTTGCATTTTGTCCAAAATTTCCTACTTCTGAATGCATTTCCTCATCCTCTCTCTTCTGGTCGTTACGGAGCTAATTTGGAATCACTTACACCCTTCAATAATGACCCTAAAGTTTATAAAGCACTTACCGTGTGTGAGGCACCATTCTGAGAGATTTTACGCTTCTCCAAACTACACAACACAGGTAATCTTACTTGGGAGATGAGAAGACTGAGGCACAGGAAGGAAAGTAACGCCCAAAGTCACACCACCAGGAAGTGACTGAGCCAAAACTGGAAGCCAGTCACTCCGTTAGCTACTACTGTCTACAGTCTCCCTCTACTCAGCAGAGAAGCACAGCAACGCCCCCAGGTCACACAGCTCACAGGCTACAGAGCTGGGACTCTGTCACTCCCAGGACTCCATGCAACAACGTAACTCCTGTCTCTACAATGTGAGACGTACCTGCACTTACCTGTGCTGCCTCTCTGTCCTCCCTACCAAACCCACTCTCACACGTCAGCAGGCCTTTCCAAAGGAAGACGTGAAGAAATAAGCCTCACATCAAAGCAGGTAGCTGGATAGCTGCTGCTCCCCCTCCCTCACGCCCTGGCTGGTTTCACTTCTTGAAGGGCCACCCCCCCACCAAGATAAAACCAGCCAAGCCATACCCACCACCACAGCCCCAGCCCCTCCAGGGAAGAGAGGGCGCAATCCCAACTCACTGATGAAAATGGCAAAATGATTGTCCCGCGATGGTTTCACAGCGGGGCTGTCCACCACGTGGAGGGTGTAGCGTGGCTCCCCCGTGTCCCCATCACACAAGTCCAGAGAGACACTCCCCAGCCCGGCCTTGCAGCACAGCCGGCTGCGCAGCCAGGCATACTGCTGCCGCTGCTGCACCGCCTCGGCCAGCCGCTCGGCACTCTCCAGCCGCATGGGCTTGCCCTGCTCCTGGGTGCACAGCTCAAAGATCTGAAGGGCAGAGCCAGGGCCTGGCCTGAACTTGGTCATGACGAAGGCAAACACAGGCAGGGAGAACCGAGGCTCTGCTTCCAACGCCTGGTCCTGGCTGCTGGCCACCTGGTGCACCCTCACCATCCACCCCTCCCGAGAGAAGTGACCCACTGCTTTCTTCAGGACGTGAGCCTGAGCCAGGGAGATGCAGAGGTAGCGACCGCCCACCTGCAGGACACGGCCAACCTCAGCCAGCATCCTGTCCACTTGTTGCAAGGTCTTCTCCTCCTCGTCTGTCAGGACGGCGTCCAGGGTGCCCTTGTCCAACACCACCTGGAACGAAGCATCGGCAAACTCCATCTGGGTCATGTCCATTTTCAAGAAGCTCATCTGGGGCCGGCGGCTGGCATTGCGTTCCTTCATCTGCTTGATGGCCACCTCACTGATGTCGATGTTCACTATATCCTGATAGCCCACGTCATACAGCTGCTCGCTCAGTTCTGAGTTACCGCACCCAATCACCAGTACCTGAAGGAAAAAGCCAACCAGATGAAGGTGATCCAGGCAAAGGAATGACCTGCACAGACTTCCCGGGATCAAGGCTCGCCTTGACAGATGCTATGGGCAGGACCAAGCACTGAAACGGGTGATTCTAGGTTCCATCTTGAACACTAACAGAGAAACTCACAAGTGAAAACCACATTCAGCAACAACAATGCAATTTATGTATAAATGGATTTTCCATACTGCAAAAACAAATAAATCCTGCTTGTTATTTTCTTTGAAGCAAGCATTTATTAGTCAAGAACTGATAAGAAGTCACACAATCAAAACATAGTGAGTTCAGGGGCGACTGGGGGGCTCAGTCGAATATGCATCCGACCTCACCTCACGTCATGATCTCATGGATTATGAGTTTGAGACTGGTGTCTGGTTTTGTGCTGACAGCTCAGAGACTGGAGCTTGCTTCAGATTCTGTGTCTCCCTCTCTCTATGCCCCTTCCCTGCTCATACTCTGTCTCTCTCTCCTTCAAAAATAAGCAAACATTTAAAAATACATATATAGTAGAGTTCAAAATCTCCTATTTTATCATAGAAAATCTAGTTGTGGCAAAATCCTATTCCACTCATGTCTTCAGGTCCACCTATGGTATTCTGCTGTTTTCCAAAGAAAATCTTAAAACAAAGATTGTTGCTTCCCTCTCTGTGTAGCAATCGCCCATTGATGCTTGAATTTTCTGGCCAATGTCATCACCTCTGGAAAGGTTTGTGAGAAGTGTATAAGCCTGGAACTAGATGGGCCTTACACACACACACACACACACACACACACACACACACACCCAGCACGGCTGGCACGTAAAGCACGAATGTTAGTCTTCTCCCTTCTTTTTTTCCTACTTCCAGCACAATTCCATCTCTACCATACTCCCCCCCGCCCCCCCCCCCGTTACTGCATTTACCACTGGTCACTTCTGGAACATACCCAGAGTTTAAGCCTTACTGCTCTTGATGCATATGGGCTTATCCCAGTGCCTGAAATTCGGTGTGCCCACAACAACGATTTGGCTCACAGATTTATGGGTCAGTAAAGCCAAGGTACTGTCTGCTCTACAGGGACGGCGGGAACAGAAAAAGCACAGGGTCTCCCGGGGAGGCCACACCTAAGCAGCACTACTAATAAAGTCACTCTCCCAGTGAGGCTAGTAGTTCAGGGGTGAGATGGGCGCGGGATGTCTGTTATCTGAAAACCTTTACCAGAACAGTTTTAAACTGCCCAACTTTAGTCGGAATGATACGGAGAAGCCTGAAAACACGGGCCCAGTTAGGGCCCCCACGCCTGTCACCATCCACCAGGTGCAGAAGGAACGTTATCACACC
>NC_043702.1:121295659-121316482 GCF_006229205.1 Suricata suricatta | reverse complement strand
GCAATAGTCATTCAACTGGTGAATTGGAACACAATGCGAAGGAATGGGTAAATACAGACCAGATAATGCAAGGGACACGAGAAGGAAAAGATGCTATTCAAGGCGAAGAGAAGATGAAGGATGTATTAAACTAATGGGAGAACATTTCATATTGAACCTCTTAAAACTAATAAATGTAAATCATACATTAGAAGTCCTATGACAAGAAACATTTGGAAAATCAGACAAAATCAAAATAGCTTTGCAGGAATTGGAAAGAGAATACATGTGGGCACCTGAGTAGCTCTGATGGTTAAGCATCCAATTCTGGGTTTTGGCTCAGGTCATGATCTCACGATTCTTGGGATGGAGCTCTTGTTGGGCTCTGCAGGGACAGCACAGAGCCTGCTTGGGATTCTCTCTACCTCTCTCTTTCTTCCCCTCCCCTCCCCACACACATGTGCACATGCTCTCTCTTTTAAAATAAAAAAATAACTTTAAAAAACATACATTCACTAAAATAACGACAGCCTTGGATTCTGCAGCAATGGCAGTTTAGCAGGTGCCTGTCAGTGCTATGCAAGCGGGCAGCCCTCGCTCCTCGTGAGAATGAGCTTTCCCTGGAAATATAATTGACAAGGAAATTAAACTTCGGTCATTTGGTGACTGGATACGGTACCTTGTTAAGAGTTCTTTGTGATGGTTATATTGATGATATTAGGAATAGGGTTGCTTGAACAAGCTGGCCTCTAAATTATGTATAAAATAATCTGCATCAGAGGAATAATTCTCCCCAAATATGATTGTGATTAAGATCGTTAGTGATTTGTGAACTTAGATTTGTATAGGGAGTTAAGTCATTAATATTGGTTAGAGTGTAAGTGAAATCCCCGGGTAGATCGTTGTATATCACACTGGTGATTTCAAATCCACTTGTTTAAGACAAAGGCAAAAAAGTGAAGTTGTTCCGATGAAGGAAGTAAGGTGAGTCAGGAAGTCATCATCTCCTCTGGTCCAACCCATGAGAACTCAGTCTTACAGCTGCTGAGAAGCCTCACTGGGAGCTTATTGATGGAAACGTGTAGAAGCAAATGTACGTAGACCATAAACACTGAAAGCATCTGAGGACTCTCCAGGAAGGTTCAGTCTGGGCAGGGGTACAGTTTGCGTTTCTAGAACAGCTGTCTGAAGACCGTGGGGCTGTGAGCTCTCATCCTGGTCAAGGGGACTCTCTTCCTGGCAGTGGTGAATGCCGAGCGTCTGCCCCCTGGAAAGATCAACGTGTCCACCAGCATGAGCTCCCACGTCCCATAGCAACGAGCCTCACGAACCCAGCACTTTTACTTTTGTACTGGAGCTGGATGTGAGCAAGAGTTGGCTAAACTGCGTCTCCCCAGTTTTAACTCATGTGGTGATGCAGAAACGTAGTGAGGGTTTTATTCCTTCCATCTCCACTTGTTTTAACCTCCATAGTGGTTAATCGAACATCAGTTTGGAGTATCTTATTTATCACCTCATTATAAGACAATATCCTGCATGCAATGGCTTGTGAAAGAGGGTGAAAATAATTTCCAGCAAAAAGAAACCGCCACCCTGAGCACTCGTTTGCATCCCCAAACAAAACAGCCTGCAAAAGCAAGTTGTCCACTCTTGCAGGGAAGCATTTAAAAGTGAGCAGATGCATCAAACCCCAAAAGGACACCCAGGTGAAGCAGCATATACTTGTGTGTTCTAGATCCCTGCCTCCCCTGAATTACCCAGCTCTGGGGGGTGAAGTGAACAACCTTTCACCCATTGAGGGTACTTCCAAGTCTGTGGAGTTTGGGTCAGTCCCATACGTCCTGCAGAGCTCCAGGCTAGAGGGAACCCACCTCCAAAAACTCTTTTTGAAGTTGCTGCTTTGAACAGCACCGGTCAGTCCTCACTGGGACCTGCTGTCCATGGGGCCCCAGGTAGCTTCCTAGGCCCCATTCTTGCCAGGCAATCCAGACTCCTTCAGCTTTCCCTGCCGGGGGAATGTGCACATGGGTGTCACTTAGGCCTTGGAGTCAGGTACATGCATATGGCCCTATAGTCCCTACTCCAGACTTGACCTAAGGGCCCTGACTCCCCTGCCCTGTGGCTTTTGTGCATGCTCAGTATGTTTCCTTTGGCCGGGGAGGTGAGCCAAGGCCTTCCAGGCTAACAGAGCCCCTGAGGATGCTGCCGAATCTGCAGTTTCCAGTGGGAGAGATCCCATCCCCGAAACACTGTGAGATGGCAGCGGTGAACTTTAGGCAGTCAGTCCACCTTTGCACAAGCTACTGAGCTGGCCCTGGACTCCTCCAGCATCAGTGCTCCCACGTGTGTCCTGTTTTTTTTGTTTTTCATTTTTTGAGAGAGCGAAAGAGCAAGCATGAGCAGGCGGAGGGACACGGAGAGAGAGAATGAGAAGAGAATCCCAAGCAGACTCCTTGCTGTCACCGCATAGCCACGCACCTGGAAATCATGACCTAAGCCGAAATCAAGAGTCAGACATTCACCTCACTGAGCCACCCAGTTGCACCCCAACATGTCTCTTATAAAATGATACCCAGGCCAGTCGCATCGGCCCAGCACATCACGAGTGGACCACAGCGTGGCAAGGCAGCCCAATGTCTTACCTCTCTGCCTTCAAAGGGAATCTAAGACAAAGCTTGGAATGAAGCAGAGGCCAGGGACACTGAATAGCCTGCTCTGGTGACCAGCCCCTCTCTACATCTGCCCTTTTCCAAGTCCAGGGCTCCCAGATCGAGGGGCCTAAGCATTAGCAGGCCTCAGCTCCTCAGCTGGCTTTGCCTGCAAGAGGTGCTCGGGGCTTGTGGGCTTCAGGGAAAACCTCAACCCCCTGAATGGACTGAGAAAAGCGAACGTCCACACCAAAATTATCCTTCTAAGGTGACAGATTTAAATTTGCAGCACAGGGGCGCCTGGGTGGCTCAGTCGGTTAAGCGTCCAGCTTTGGCTCAGGTCATGATCTCACAGTTTGTGGGTTTGAGCCCTGCATCGGGCTCTGTGCTGACAGCTGGCTCAGAGCCTGGAGCCTGCTTCCGATTCTGTGTCTCCCTCTCTCTCTGCCCCTGCCCTGCTTGTTCTCTGTCTCTCTCTGTCTCTTAAAAATAAATTAAAAACATTAAAATAAATAAATAAAATAAAATAAAATAAATTTGCAGTACAAAGTTCCTCATCGGGCTGGCTGCCTGACTGGATCACCAGCATGTCCATCACATAAGCTCTCAGGTGTCTCTAATCAAAGACCACCCAGCTCCTCCGTAGCAGCGCCACCCTGGCAAAGCAGCCCGGACCCCCTCCAGGCTCCCTGACAGGGAACATGCACTCTGTGTAGGCAAAAGCCTGGGGCGAAGCACATGCCAGACATCCACCATGGCCCCAATCTATGAGATGACCCAAGCCCACAGAAACTGTCCCAGGAGTCTTCTTTGCATGAGTCTGCCCCTGCTGACACAGTCTGTAGCTTCTGAGCAGACACCCCCAACGCCCCTCTGCACAGAGCACCCGGACATAGAAAACTCTGGCATATCCAGGGCCAATGCAACTGCTTCATGGTGTGGAAGATCCACACACCAAAACCTTGTCAGAGACTCCTTTTGATACAAGGGACCTACAGTCCTCAATGGGACCAGCTCGCTGGATGGTGTCCATAGCTCCTCCAGAAATTAGTCAGTGTCCCCAGGGGTCCCTTCTTAGGGAGTAGCCTCCATCTCACCCACCTCCCCCCAGTCCTCCAGGAAGTCCAGATTGCTCCCTGTCAGGGCTCAGGAGTGCCCTGGGCATTGGGGAATGTTGGTACTTGCAATGACGCACATGCCTCCCAGTACAGACCACATGACCAGTAACCCGGCCTCTCCAGATCCTTGCCCCAGTCCGGGTCCCTGGCTCCCCTGACCTGAGGGGCTCGCACATTGCACCCCTGGGGCCAGGAATGTCACCCTGGGCCCCCAGCCTGTGGAGCTCCTGCTGGTGCACAGCCACCTACAGAGCCTTGTTGGCACAGGGGTGCAGGCCCCCAGAATCATTCTGATGCTGGAAACTGGCTGCACCCCCTCCACATTGGCACTGATTGCGGGCAGGGTGGGCAGCCCTCAGGCACTGAGCATTCTCAGGCGTCTCTTACTGGAGGTCAGCACCACCACTCGGCCCCAGCCCAGTCAGGCACTCCACTTCCCTCCAGCACTGCCTTCTGGGGGAATATGAGCACGGGCGGGAGCCTTGGAATGAGCCAGGTGCCAAGACCCCAAATACTCTGCTCCTGTGACCTGGCCTCTCCCTGAATCCAGCTGTCCTGGTCCAGGTCCCCAGCTCCCCAGACCTGCCTGCCCTGCCCTTGGCCTGGTGCTTTGTGTCAGCAGGCCTGGACTTGCAGAGAGCTCATGCTCTGGGTGCATGGGGACCATCCCACTGAATCCTACCTCAGTGAAGCTGCCCACAGGCACCCCCCTGCCCCTGGCTTCAGGGGTGATATGTGCATTTGTGAAGGCAGGAGCCTGGGGTGAGGCAGATGCCAGGCTCCCCTAATGGCTTCTGCCTGTGAAGCAGCCTGGCCCAAGGAGAACACTGCCCTGTCCCAGGCCCTTGCCTCCCCTGAGCTCCACCAACTACAGGCATAGTCCACAGGCTGTGAGCGGGCCTCCTGTTGCAGGTGCACCACAGGCCTGGCAACCTCTGGCAGGTCCTGGGCCAAGGGAATGGCCTCAGGCTGTGGAGAGCCACCCTGTGAAAATGTTTCCTGAGGCTCCTGTGGATACTGGGCACTGGCAGTCCCCACTTGGACCCGGGCACCTCTGCACTCAGGGATCCTAGGAGTCTCTTACTGGCTGATAGCCTGACCTTCCATGCAGGCCCTGCCCTGGGAAGGGTGTCCAGGCTGCTTCCGGGTGAACAGGCACATTTGTGTAGCAGGGCTTGGGATTAGTCATATGTCTTGTACTTTCTGTAGCTTGCATGCATGGCCTGGTCCCTTCAGACAATTGCCCTGTTCCATGTTCCTGGTGTCCCTGCCTGTGCTTGCACATACCCTGTACGCACCTGTCATCCAAGATACATCAAAAGGGCCCTGTAGGCCTGTAGAGTTTCTCCTGATACCAAAGCACCTGCACAGCCTGCGGGTCGGGGAAAGTCCCTCACTGGAAAATCTTCTGAGGGGGCATCTTTAAACTGGGGGCAGTCATTCCACTTCTGGACCAGCTGCCTGGCCAGTTCTGGGCTTCTCCAGCATCCATGTCCCAGGTGTCTACTGGTGGAGGATGCCGCAGCCAGTAGGGCCCTGCAGGGGTCACCATGACCCCCCCTGACACTGACAAGGCATCCAGTTTCCTCCAGCTCTGCCTTTGGGGGACTGTGGTCTGTGGTTTGGAATGGGGCAGACTCAAATTCAAGACCCCGAGATCAAGAGTCTCATGTTCTACTGACTGAGCCAGCCAGGCACCCCAGGACTTTGTGCATTTCCATAGATTAGTGCTTGGAATGAGGCAGGTGCCACCTTCTTTCAGTAGCCTGCTACTGGGACTAGCCTCTCCCCAAGCTGCCACTGGGTGTCAGATGTCTTACCAGCATGGCTTGTGCATGAGCATTGATCTCTTTGCAACAAGCCTTGGACTGTCGGAGGATATCCTGGCCTGTGAGGTTCAGAAAGGACCTCACTCTGGAAAGACCCACCCCCAAAACACTTTCTGATGCTTCAGCCTCAATGGTAGACTTGCAGTCACAATTTGCTCTGGCTACCTGATTGGGGCTCTGTGTTCTTTAGGAACAAGGGCTCCTAGAAGTCCAGTTTTTTTTTTTTTAATTTTTAATGTTTTTTTTTATTCTTTATTTTTGAGAGAGAGAGATAGTGACAGCATGAGCAGGGGAGGGTCAGAGAGAGGGAGACACAGAATCTGAAGATAGGCTCCAGGCGCTGAGCTAGCTATCAGCACAGAACCTGACCTGGGCCTCAAACTCATGAGCCATGAGATCATGACCTGAGCCGAAGTTGGATGCTTAACTGACCGAGCCACCCAGGCGCCCCATAGAAGTCCAGTTTAAACTGAATTATTCTGGGAGTGGGATTATCCATCCTTGAGTCAGGCAGGTATTTGGGGACCAGCCTGAGCTCCATATTCCTGGATGGCCGTGGCAGCCCATGCCCAGTTTTCACTATGTGCACTGTACATGGGCAGCCCCTGTAGTTTCAGGGTAGTCAGAGACCTGGAGCAGGACTTGCATCCTAAGACACTTGGTCTCAGAAAAGGGCTATTGGGGTTACAAGGCATCTGCCTGATTCCAAGCCCTGAGCTAGGCAATGCCTATACTCCCCCAAAAGCAATCAGCACCGCCTTGCCAGAGCTGGATTAGAAAGGCTTATCCTCCAGTAGGAGACCCCTGTGAGCCTTGGTGCTGCTGGGAAAGGTAAAGCAAACTGGTGTTGCTTGTATGTCAGGTGGTTTTAAAATGTGAACCTAAGGCCATGATGCAAAGGGCCCTATCCTGGTCTTCGTCATATGAAACAATGAGCTAGATCTGTGCCCATCTGCAAATGTTCCAAGGACTCAGCCCAAACACTTGCGACTCGGGACAGTAAGGTCTTTGCTTAGCGACAGCCTTAGGAAGCAGTTATACTCAGCCAAGATTGGTTTCCTGCTGTCACCACACATCAGAATTCTCTGTAAAGAACACATACATTTTGTTTGTCTTTGAAGGTCCTTGACTTTTGCTCCCCAGGGGAGGCTACAATTTGGGTTACTGTCCAGATCTGTTCTCTCAGTTGCAACTCTAGACCCCAAGTAAACGCTTTTGTTCTACTGTAGCTCTGCCTCTGTTCTCGGTGGACTTTTCTCATGTCAGCAGGATCGGCATCCGAAGCTACCCACTGCGTCAGTTTGGTGTCACTGCTGGATGCAGGCATGGTAGCTGCCTGTGCACTTTGTGCTCCGTGTCCATGTCCGTGGCTCCGGTTCCTGTGGACACTCCATTAGGCTCTGAGTCTTCCTCCTTGGCTTGGTTCTCCCCTTTCTTTGGGAGTCTTTTTGATGTCAGAATTGATAGAGGGCTGACACTGCTGTGCCTGTAGCCTGTTCCACAGCGTTTCTCCCAGGGGATTAA
The DNA here is from genome assembly GCF_006229205.1 of Suricata suricatta. Taxonomy (NCBI): domain Eukaryota; kingdom Metazoa; phylum Chordata; class Mammalia; order Carnivora; family Herpestidae; genus Suricata; species Suricata suricatta. Next base: position 121,309,384 of record NC_043702.1, on the reverse strand, counting down.
CACCTCCCTGGCCAGACTCTAACCTGTAGAGCTTCTCATAAAAGACTGACACTTCTCTGTCTTGACAGTTTCTATAGGGGATTAACACTCTCATGTGTGACCTTATCTGGTGAGGACTCTCTGGAACTTTCAATTACAAAAAAAGCCACCTAAAGGGCAGCCCACATCTGGGACTCCAGGTAGTTTTATGTGTAACTCTTAGGGTTCTTCTCCCAGTGAGTTTTTGTCACTATGGACCTGTATTACTAAGAGTAACTTAAAATGACAATGGCCACTTTGGGGATCCTTTGAAATTCTAAAATTTACTTATTTGCATGCATAATAAGAACAGGGACACAAAACCAAGCAAAACAAATGGGAAGCATACTTTCACTGGTATTTTCAGGCCTCCAAGCAATCAAAGGACTTGAAACTCTTTGTCACCAGCTAGACTCCAAGACCTGAGCTTTACTGCCCACCTGCTTGCACTCACAGACCTTTGTCCTACATTTTTCCTTAAGCTCTTCTTTCCAGCTTAGCTCTTAACTTAGGCAAATGGAAAGTGAACCCACACTGAGGGCATAGCGACTGCCCTGACAGGACTTCCAGCAGGCCCAGACCACCCAGACCAGTGTGAGTGTAAGCCCTGACTCACGCCTACGCAGATGGACCACGGAATGACTGGAATGACAGATGACTACCTGTACCTCATTATAATACTAAAATCTTGGCCCAGGCAGGAGCACAAGCCTCATTCATATAACATACAATGGATACAGGCCTGTTCCCTTAAGGCACAAGGGGGACCCTGTGTCCACCTCTGCATCAGATGACAGGGTTCCCTATCTGAATATTCACCCTAAGTCTAAAGAAAAGGAACTCTTCCACCCTTGCTCTGGGAGTCACAGCTTGGAAGCCATTCCCCTTGATCTCTTTATTTGCTGCAAATGGAAGTGTTCTTTGTGGGACAACTCAACCTTGGTGCGGTTTCTGAGACTCAGCAGGGAGGCAGTGCACGTTGGTTCAGTTACAGCTTGCTTACAAGAGCAGAACGACAGGCTCTCTAGGCCACCTCTGACCTTTCTCAGAGGCTATCCACCAAGAGCTCCCTACTCCCTCTTCTCCACCCTCTTCTCCCTGTTTTCCCATCTATACCCCAGCTTGGCTGAATCTGAAACTATGACAATGACCCTGAAGTTCCCCCAAACCCCCAGTCATTCAAGCACCCTTTAAGGTAAAACCCGATGAAGGAGATTTAGGAACTCCCTGGTTTTGTAACCCTTGCACTAAGGCTGACTTGCAAAGTATTACTAAGGAATTTCCTGATGCCCTTGAGGACTGTAGGTTTTGCTAAAGAAGTTAACTTGATCAAACTTATAAACCTGCTTATTCTGACCTCTACCACGTTGTCACGTGCTTGCAGGTGAAGGCCAAGCTGGGAAAGCTCTAACTTAGAGGAGTCCCCATGAAGGGGCACCCTTAAACAAGAGGATTTCAGAGCCCTCCCACACACAGTGGAATACATTCTCTGACTGGTAAGCATACGCTTTTAAAAACAAAATGACTGCAAGATTTTAAAGGATCTTCACAGCATGCAATAAAAAAGGTTTTTGAGTAAAAGACTTGGCCATCTGAGCAAGTAGGTTTTTGTTCATCTGCCAGAAGCAGTTTAAACTTTTATTTCAGTTATTTATATGGTCATACACATACACACACACACGCATCTTCCACACACACAGGTATGTGTGTGCTGGGCCATCAAATACACAGTATTTCTTACTGTGGAACAATCCAACATGCTTGAAAGCCACTGCCCTGAAATCACAGTAAGCTGATCAACAAAAGAGTCTGTGAAGGCAGCTGAAAAGGGCAATCTAATAAAAACCATCCTTTCTGTTCTGTACACACGGGGTGAAAACGTCCAAGGCCAAATTGTAATCACTCTGTGATAGGCTCATACTTTGTTGCCTTGTCTTTTCAGGTTTGCAGCCAAGCTGGAATCTGTATTTAGAACCTCCTCCACTTCCTGAAACTGCCTCAAGGCTGGGGATTCTGTGATGGCTTCCCAGAGATTTAGGGCTTTGCCATCCACTCAGAAGTTGTCCCTCTTTGTTCTGCTTACCCAATTTAGAGCACCAACCCCCTTCCCCAGTACTGTGAGGGTCCTGTGGCCCCTGCCTGTTCTTCTAATCTCAGACTAACAGAGCAGTGTCAGGATGAATCTATGGACAAATGAATCTCATACTGTAATTACCAAAAAGTGTAAGGTTAAAAAAATATTGAGAAGGGACTTTTATATGTAGGCAAGTTAAGATTGGAATGGGTTTATTTAAGCTACAGAATGAGTTTTAATACCAGAAGTACCTGGTGCTTAATCAAAAATGGGTTTTCTTTCTGTTAAAAGGACAAGTTTTCTTGGGTTATTGGTCTGCTCTAAATAAGAAATTGTAAATAGGGTTTTTCTTCCTAATTTTTATTATTATTTATTTTTTTACAGTTTATTGTCAAGTTGGTAATTGTAAATAGTTTTTATTTACTGTTAGGTAATCTACCTGTAAAACAAAGATTCTATGTCATGTCTTCATCAGGTCTTTGATTATTCACATATGGGGCATTTTCTGGGTACTTAGAGAAGTACCCACTTTGCTTACAACCATGTGGCCTTTTATATTTGCCTTCAAAATCTTTTTTTTTCACTTGGTCGAATAGATAGTTAAATATTGTTTCATAATGATCTACAATCCTATTTTATCAAGTGTCTAAAACCTTTTGATTTTTGACAAACTTCCCCAAATCACTATCTAAATAAAGTCTTTTTGACCTAAAAGTAAACAAGAATTTTCAAAGAGTTCTTGGAACTTATCAAAAGACTTGTTCCCTCTCCTTATAAAAAGGAAGATCTTACACTAATTAGAGTTATTAAAAAAGTGATACTAAGCCTTAGTGATGTATTTGTATATTTATAAGTGTCCTAGAAATTTATATAAAATTTCTGAAATTCTGAAATCTCCTGGCATGATGTTTTCAGTCATAATTTAGTTATCTTAAAATGTTATGTGTCACATAAATAACCAAATTGCCTTGTCAGTTACAGCATAATGAATGCTCATTAGAACTCTAACAATTGCTATTTTTAAGTCTTTTAAAGGTAATTATTATTTTAAATGCATCATCTTCAAAGAGACTCATGGGAAAGACTTTGTTAAATATGTTCAACACAGATTTTGATAATTTTAAGATCATAGCACCAACTTATGAACATATAACTAGGAACTTCTGAAGCACTAATGGACAAATAATTGTTTTAATGCTTTGTTTTCCAGATTGAAAGGACCCTATTTCTATTCTCCATTATGCTATTACGCTATTTATAACACACATCAGTTTGGTAAATTGTATCTTAACAACAAAGTTTGAAACATTTATCTTTTTCTCCCTACCAGATCCAGTCAGAATTCTGAAACTTTTTTAAAAAAAATGTTTATTTATTTTTAGAGAGACAGAGCACAAGCAGGGGACTTACAGAGGGAAAGGAGGACAGAGAATCCAAAGCAGTCTCTGCATTGTTAGTGCTAGAGCCCATGGTAGGGCTCAATCCCACAAACCGTGAGGTATTGACCTGAGCAAAAATCAAGTGTCAAGATACTCAACCACCTGAGTCACCCAGACTTCCTAGAATTCTGAAACTCTTGTTAAATATCTTATTATTCATGACAATGTGTATATTTTATAAGTTCAACAACAAACCTTGTAACAGGATGCCCAATACACCTAACCCTGCTTCTTTGATCTATAGTTGATAAAAGGAGATATATTTCAATATTATGAAGTCTTCTATTGCTTCTTAATTGCTTCTATTCAAAATAACCATGTTTAAGGGGCACCTGGGTGGCTCAGTCATTTGAGCATCCACTCTTGATTTTGGCTCAGGTTATGATCCCAAGGTCGTGGGATCAAGCCCCATGTTAGGATCCATGCTAATGGTGCAGAGCCTGCTTAAGATTCTCTCTCTCTCCCTCTCTCTCTGCCCCTCCCCTGATCATATCATGTTTATTGATATACCAATGTGTGATTTCTTTTTATTTCCTTAAATCTACTCTATTTGACTTTAGATACTTAATCCAACATTCTTAACAATTTACTAGTACCTAGATTACTATGTGTAATGCCCATGAGGCTTGTAGACATTATAATTGGTCATTGCTCTTCTTAGGCTCATCACCTTGGTAAGAAAAGTCCACTTTCATAGGCTGGTGGTTTTGGAATCCAGAACCTCTACAACCACCAAGATTATGACCACTCAATGGGTTGATTCATTTGACTTCCAGGTGGCTTACTAAAGTTCCCATATGGGGGCGCCTGGGTAGCTCAGTGGGTTGAGCGCCTTTGGTTCAGGTCATGATCTCACCATTCGTGGGTTTGAACCCAGCATCAGGCTCTGTGCTGACAGCTCAGAGCCTGGAGCCTGCTTCAGATTCTGTGTCTCCCTCTCTCTCTGCCCCTCCCCCACTCACACTCTATCTCTTTCTGTCTCTCTCAAAAATAAATAAACATTAAAAGAATGTTTAAGTTCCCAGATGAGAAAACTGCCTAGGAACCAGTTCCTAACTGCTGCCTTGTTATTCAAATATGGCCTAATCCTAAAGACAGTGACTCCTTGAAACGACTATCAGAGACTTAAAATATCCTCTGATGTGGAACATGATTTGCTGGGACTGGTCCATCTCAATGACATGGGACTAAGCAAATCTACTTTTGCCCATTACAGTGGCCGCCTTGGAGAGACTTCCGGAAAGGGTCCCTCCACCCTTAAGTCTATGCATGTAGTGCTGAATGGGGGTTAGCTTCACACCTGGAGGGCCCCAGCTTCCCAAGTCTTCCTAAAAGAATGTTACTGTGTGTACACTGTGCAGAACAGCTCAGGGTTGCCTTGGATCTAGAAGATGGCAAGGATCTGGAGAGGTCAGGGCACGGAAGCAAGTTCTTGGGGGACAAGCCCTATGCCTTTTAGGCAGGGCTGGAGGATACTATACTTCTAGCCAACTGACTGGCTGCTGAACCCTCCAATAAGAAACAGCTGGGAGGGACTCAATCAGCAGCAGGTCCAATTCACCAGTTGAATGACTATTGCCAATTTGTAGGTGCTGCCTAAAAATGACTTTTAGCAGGGCTGGGCTCCTTCCACCTGGAGGCTAGGTGGGTGGTTGGGGCCAGGCCCTACCTCCCTAGACCAGCAGGACACTGACTAACCAAGGTTTGCTGAAGTGGTGTTTATTTATGCATGCTCCAGGCATCAGGAGCAGAGCAAGGGTCTGAAGAGACCTGGCATGAGATCCAGCTTTGGTGGACAAGACCTATGCCTAAATCACAAACTATGCAGATGTCTGTAGTCCCCACGTCTCTCTCTCACACACACACACACACACACACACACACAGAGCTGGAAAATATTAGCTTGCTTTTCTGGGGTAGAGCAAGGGCAGCTGAAATTTTCAATAAAGGACTCCTTGGGAGCCCCAGACAGCCATAGAAACCGTAGACCTGATAATGCAACAAGTCGGAATGGGGACTGACTACTCTCAACTTGAAACACAACTTCAGGACAGGGGGATTCAGGGAGGAAGTGAGCTCACTCTTCTCTCAAGTCTCTGCTCCCCATTGAGTGTTTCATTGCTTGTTGTTATTTTGGTTTTTGTTAGCAGCCATCCTAATGGGCTATGGTAATATTTCATTGTAATTTTGAGCTGCATTACTCTAGTGATCTGTGATGATGAGCATTTTCTCATATGCTTCTTGGCCTTTTGTGTATCTTCTTGGGGGATGTGTCTATTCTAGTCCTTTGCCCATGTTTATTGGGTTTTACTGGTGGTTGTTATGTTGTAGTGATTTATATATTCTTGATAGTAACCCTTGTCAGATGCATAATTTGCAAATATTTGTCCTACTCAAAGGGTGTTTTTTTACCCTGCTGTGGTTTCCTGTGATGTGTCAAAGGTTGAATAAATCCACTTGTGTATATTTCCTTTAGTTGCTGTGGTTTTGGTGTCATATCCAGGAAATTATTGACAAACCCGATGACATGAAGATTTCCCCATGTTTTCTTTCAGTTAGATAATACTGGTCTTGCTCTTAGGTCTTTAATGTATTGAGAGTTAATTTGTGTATATGGTGAAGACAGGGACCAGTTTCAGTCTTTCTCACGTGGATATCCATTTTTCCCAGCTCCATGGAGTCTGGCATATTTGAGGATGAGGGAGGAAGCCAGTGTATCTGGGATTTGGTAAAATGGGTGAGTGGTGGAAGGGGTGATTGGAGATGCAGGCAGGGCCAGGATCATAAAAAATCTCTATAACACATGCAGGGAGTCTCGATTTCTTTCTCAATACTTTGGGAAGCAACTGGAGAGTGACCTAAACAGACTTACATGTTTGTATCATCACCATTTTCCTCAAAAAGTTAAACACAGAGTGGTCATATGACTGAGCAATTCCACTGCTAGGAATATATCCTAGGTAACTGAAAATATGTACATTCATGCAAAAATGTGTACATAAGTGTTCATTGCAGTACCACAATCCCCAAATGGGTCAACAACCCAAATGGTCATCTTTTCATGAATAAATACATATTTTTTATCTATCATTGAAATATTTATTGTTCTCTAAAGAAGGGGAATGAACTATTGTTCAATCCCCAACATGTATGAACCTTGAAAACACTGTGTTAATTGAAAGAAGGCAGCCCCAAAAGACCACATTCTCTATCACTCCTTTTTTATGAAATCTCCAGAACAGCAAATCTATGAAGACGGAAAGTAGATTAGTGGTTGAGAGATGGGACCAGGAGGGGAAAACATGACTAACTGCTAATAGGTAGGGGATTTCTTTTCAGGATGATGGAAATGTTAGGAATTAGGTAACGGTGATGGTTGCAAGCATTGTGAATATACTAGAAACCACTGAACTGCACATGTTTAAATGGTAAATCTTGTTATATGAGGTGTCATTCAATGGGAAAAAAATGCCATTAGATATATACTTAGAAATCCACGGAGGGTCCTGAGTAGTAAATGGACTGTTTTGGGTGGGAACAGTGGAGGTCTTTGGCAAAGGACCTGAAGTCACTAGGTCTGACTGAATTCACACACAGAGAAACGGTTAGATGTTTGATTCCAGATCCCCCATTCTTACCTCTCTGCTGTTAGTTTAGCATAAGGAAAGGGCCTTACATTAAGCCACTTAGGTGCCCTTTCTTGCCATTTACATCCCGAAGTACTCACACCAGGTTTCCTGAGGCCATTTCTCTGTTGAGTCTTCAAACACTAGAGATGCTGTTTGAATGTTATTGCCACAGACAGAGGAAATCTCCTTTCCTTCTTTGTATCACAACAATCAGCATGAAGATCTGCTGTTCAGAGAGGAGACTGATGAGGGGCAGTAAAGAGTTCTGGCAGCATAATTTGAGATTCATCTTAGGAGAAGACCTTTCTTGCACCCTCATGGCAAGAAAAGTGTTTCAGTTTCACAGAAGGATTACATACGACTCCTTGTTGGAATGATGGGAATTTTGATCTGGATTCTTTCAAGGATCTCAACCTGAATGTTACTTAAAAAATTATCTAGGGTGGAACGCTTAAGGGATTTTTATTCATTAAGTGCTATTTTAATGTCCTTTTCTTTGGTGGCAGAAAAATATTTTGTTATGGGAGGAGGACAGAGAATATCCCATAAAAATGGGATGCATGAGATTCTCATGGTAGACGTGCTGAGGGCTAGAGTGTGGAAAAAACAACTTGGTTTCCAAGGTTTTGGGTTTGTCCCTCTACAAAGGCACTCAAGTTTAGAATAGAAGAGAATTATGGAGAAAACATGGTAATAGTGTACTCTTGTAATCTTTCCCAGTATCCAGGCTGCAGAAAACAAAGATGAGAACCAAAAGGAGGCCTGGTCAGCCTCCTCAGGAAGAGGTCCCATGCTCCAGGCACAGGCGATCATCCTTGATACCATGCCCTCACCCACTCTAGTTTTCATAATGTTATTGCCCCACTGGCCCCAAGAGCAAAAAACTTGCATTATATGCTATGTCTCTTCCCTTACTCCATCAACGTAGATATGCAGTCCAGGCATATCAGGAAACTCGCACCTGCAGGTGTCCACAGTGACAGAAGAAACTACTGAACAAGGAGGATCCTGGGAATCAAGTATAATACGCAGAGGCAGTCATGGCTGAGTTCACTCCATCATACATAACTTTTGACTTTTGTTTTAATCAATTAGAGCTTTGTCTCAATCATGGGTGTGTGTGTGTGTTCATCTCATGACTTCAAGTACTGGATGAGGACATTCTCGACAAATCCCAAATGCTATGCAAACGAAAACATCCTATTATGAATATCCCAATCTTACAAATCTAATGTCACATTGACGATTACTTCTCTGGTTAACAATACCTTTAAGAAAGTCATGATGCCCGCTAATCAAATGGTACAACATTATCGTAGAATGGCACACCTGCCTTCCATTATTCAAAGACACAGGAGACCATTCAATTCTCAATGTCTCCAATGTGGAAAACAAACTCATTTGCAAAAATTTCCAGTGTGAAATTGTTTCCAGGATTATATGAGCCGTTCCCTGGACTCCAAGGAGAGATTCCCTTTGAACAGTTTTCTATCCTACTCATGAAGCATTTTCATGTCCTGGACCACTTAGTCCAATTAGACGCCTCTGCCAGAATTCGAGAAGGGTGTGTGAGTCCAGGGATAGGCATGCAGGGCAGGGATAATGGCTTCTACCCAGTCGTGGCTAGCATGATAACCTCTAAATTCCTCCCAAGCAACGGTTGTACAAATGACCTCCTTGCCCCTTTCCTGTTCCTTTGTTCAGGGAATTTCCCCAGTCACCCAGAGGCCGATGCGGAAGCCAATGTGGGTCCTCAGGTCTTCTACCCACTCTACAGGGTCAGACATCAAATGCTTCAATTCTTCCAGAATGTCTCTTGTATTAGTTCTTTCTAACTGTCATGGCCCCCATCCTCCATTGGTTTCTTCATGGCCTGACAGCTTTCATCTAAATGCTCAAAGTAGAAGACTTCTCAAAACCTGCTGTTCACCTCAGTTCCCAGTTTTGTCTTCTGCTGCATCCACACACTGTAACCTTCTCCAGAACCACACATGCCCTCCCATGGCTGTGCTCTGTACTACTTTCCTCTTGTGATTGTACCAAGGTACCAAAACTTTAGGAACCTATACAGTGCAAATTGATTATCTCCCAGTTCTAGAGGTCAGAAGCCTAATGGGGTCTTACTGGCCCAAAATCAAGGTGTCTACAGGGCTGAGTTCCTTCTGGAGGCGTCTAGGGAGAATACCTTTCCTTGACTTTCCCAGGTTCCATAGGCTGGAAGGCCCTTTCCTTGGCTCACAGCCCCCTCCCCCATCCTCAAAGCCAGCAGTACTGCACCAATACTTCTCATGCCACCATTTCTATGGTCCCCCTCCTCCACTTTTAAGGACTGTTGTGATTCCATTGGGGACACCTGGATAATCTCGACTGATAATGCTATTTTCTTTTCTTTTATGTTCATTTATTTATTTTGAGAGAGAGAGAGAGAGTGAAATATAGAGAATGAGAGAGAACGCAGCACAGATAGGGAAAGAGAGAGAATCCCAAGCAAGCTCTGCACCATCAGCACGGAACCTGATGTAGAGTTCGAACCCACAAACTGCTAGATCATGACCTGAGCTGAAATAAAGAGTAGGAAGCTTAACTGACTGAGCCACCCAGGTGCCCCTAGTCTCCCTATTGTAATGTCAGATGCCAAGTAAATTTAATTCCCTCTTCCATGTAGACTAATTTATCCACAACTTCTGGGAATTAGGACATGGATGTTTTCGGGGGAATGTTTTTCTGCCTACCACGTGTTCTATCCCAGCCTCTGTCTCCCACATTGTCAGACTGCTCTCAATTATCTATGCCTCATTTTTCAATTATTTGAGCAATAATCAAATAATTGAATATGAAGCCAAAAACCTCATGTTTTAATGAAATAAGACTACAAGCTATTATATACTTAATTATATATTCAGAGGTCTAGATTTATCCTTTTAGAAAAACACCCACAATACTGAGTAACTTTTCTACAGTTCTTGTATTAAAATATTTTTATTTATTTGACGAATTTCTATATCCCATGTGGGGCTCAAACTTACAACTCCCAAATCAAGAATTCTCACTCTTCCAACTTAGCCAGCTAGGCAACCCTACAATCAATTTGCATTTTAAAACATACCACATACCGGTAACCACTCTGAAGATCCTAATAAAACATAAGCCATTTTCATATCTACTTCACTTAAATTAACTATACTAATAATAACATAGCTAGTAATTATATTTTATAGACAAACGGTGAGAGAAATATGTTTCAGATGTAAGTATTTTAAAGGACAAAGTCTACTGTTGTATCTATAGTATTGCTGCATTAGTCATTCATACACTCTTAGGAAACCTCTAGCACGAATTAGCTAGCGTAATGTCCTGCTTTCTCAGGCTCTAAGAAGGGAGCAGGCAGAGGGGAGGACAGGTAAGTCACTTATCCTCTTGGTCTGCAACATATGCAAACAATAATTGTATTTTTTCAGGCATTACTTATGGCTTGTGCTGGGGCTATGACAGAAATCACTGCTCACCACCTTTTCCACCAGCAAGCCAAGTACAGGAAGGACAACAGAATCAGAGGGAAGAGACCTTCAGAGGGTGAAGATACTTGGTTCTTACCTCTGTGGTGCAGAAACTACTGGGCCAAGTTGGGGTGTGTGGTGTTTCCCAAACTGTCAGATGATAGAGACTTTCTGTCCCTTCTTCAGGAAAGCCTCTCTGGTCACCTCCAGAGAAGCCGAGGTCTGGAAGGTATCTGCTGTTACAGAATCTTATACTTCTCCTTCACAGCATCCAGCACAACCCTCACGGCAGATTGTGTTTGTCATTGTTTAATGCGTGTCTTCCCCGTGACTGCCTTGCTTACCACCACATCCTTAGCTTTATCACAGAATTGGTTCCTATTAGGCAATTTTGGTGTTTGATGAATTGAATAAATGGTCAGGGGAGAGGGCAGAGGTTGTGGTTTTTGTTTGTCGTTTGTCTGGTTTTTCCTTTGGTGTCGTGTAGCACTTCAAGCAAATCGTTGTCCTCAATACTCAATTAAGTCCTTTCTGAAAGAGCCCATATCTCACTAGTTAGGAACCTGCATGATGGAGTAGCTGAGGCGACCTGGGAGGCTCCTTCCATTACTTTTCTTGCAAGGCTTAAATGTGAACTCAACAAGTGCTACGTGAAAATAATTTTCTTTGATGTTGCCTGTAGAGGTCTTTTAGACTAATCTTTTAAAGTTGTGGAAAGGGAACTAAATTGTTTTGACTTTTCTCTTACTTATATTTTAAAACAGTAGTTCTCAAGTGTGGTCCTGGACCCACATCATCGAAACACAAATCCTTAGACCTCAGTAGACCTGATGAATCAGAAACTCTGGTGCTGGGGCTCAGCAATCTGTGATTTCATGTCTTCCAGGTGATACTGATGGAGGTCAGAGTTTGAGAACTACTCTCTTAAACCAACGTTTAAGTCCACTTTAACAAATTAACAGTCTCCTTGTCTGCAGAGTCTAAATGTGGTGTCCCTTGGCCTCCAAATATGGGGCGATGTTCAGGTGGAAGCCAGTGGCTTGTCAGGTGAAAGAATTCACTTGAGCCAAAGGAGATAGAAGTTTATGGAATACACCACAGGGGGCCGTCTGTGGCAGGATAGCAATGGAGAGGCAGTCTGCAAGGAGGCGGTGGGTAGGGGGGCTGCTTTCAAGGAGGGAAAGTGAGGAGGTATGATGATAGGTAATTTTCCCTTTTTTGGTAACTTGCCTAGTTGTAAGTAACCCTAGTCAGTTATGGCCTATGGCTATTTCAGGGTGGGTTGCCTGATGGGCTGGTCTTTATTCAGCCAGGTGGTCACCAGGCCCTTTCTGCATTCCCTTGCTCAAGCCTGTTTGCCTAAAGGCGGCCTGTACATTGGCCACCTATGCTAGTAAGATCCAGAATAGCCCGGCCTATAGATGCTCTTTCCAAGCCTATCTGACGTGCTCAGTCTGTATGTGTCCCCCAGCAATTTATAGTGGTGTGGAAAGCCCAGCGATGCACATATTTGGCACCTGTATCTTTCACAGGAACATACTTAGGTCATTAGGATAACATGAGCATCTGAAAGTACAGATTGCTCATTAAAGATACCAAGCAGACGGCAGCACCTACTAATAGATGACACCACAATGACAACCTAAGAAGGCTGATGCTCAAAAGGAGGGTTAAATTTTGCATACTGTGCTGGCAGGGGAGGGGCGGGAGTAGAGAGTGAGTGAGCAGCTCTGAATGCATAGTTGGTATGCTTCTGAACTTTCATTGGCTTAGTCATTACCTTAGTAGTGGAATCCTGCATTATGGTGCAGAAAACGTACCGCCGAGTGCCAACTTTCTCCAATTTAAACCTCAATTATACAAGTAAAGGGGTGAAACGAAGGCAGTGTGAGGCAGGAGATGCAGAAGGTAACCTGGCTGGGACTCCTTTCTTTTGCTAAGGTCGGACTCTACTCTTTCCTTCCCTCACTTCCTCCTCTGATTTCCTGGGTTTTCTTTTCCGAGGCTTCCTCCTCTCCTCCCAGGTTGGCTCCGCCTTTAAAGATGAGAAGGGGCCACAGGGCGTCGAGGAGAGAAGGCGAACACACAGCCCGGAAGCCCACGCGCTCTCAGAGGCGGCGGAAAAGCCGGGATCCCGAAGGCTGCCCCTACGCGGTGTTCCGGGGAAACTCGCAGCCCAAGCCGGCACTCTGCTTCTATCCGGCTTCCGGCCCGCGGCCCCGCCCCCGGCTGCGGGGCGTAAATAAACGTTCGGCGACTGCAAAGCTGTCGCGGGCGTGCGGCGTGCAAAGCGCAGCCAATGAGGTGCCAGAAGTGGAAAGCGGTGACCAATGAGACGCTGGGAGGGTCGAGTGGTCGACCAATCGCGACGCCTCGCACCCGGATATGCTTGCCGGCTCTGAAGCCCTCTGTGGGCAAGTGTGAGGGGTTCCGCACGTGGGCTGGGGCTGGGAGCCGGCGAGACCGGTGGCCGTGTGTTTGCTTCAGTGTGTCGTGCGTGGGGGTGGCGTGTAAGCGTCATCTCCTTGGCTTTTGAGCGGGGGAGAAATCAGTGTGATTGTTAGTCGTGGACAGAATTGCTCCGAGGGTGCGGGGACCAGCGTGCGTGGAAGCCCATCCGATGGTACCTCGCCGGGACTAGGAGAGAAGAGCTAGGGCGGACGGTGAGAATATGAACCTCTTACCGAAGAGCTCCAAGGAGTTTGGCTCCGTGGACTATTGGGAGAAGTTCTTCCAGCAGCGGGGAAAGAAGGCTTTCGAGTGGTACGGAACCTACCTGGAACTGTGCGAGGTGCTGCACAAATACATCAAACCCAGGGAAAAGGTAGGCGGGGCCTGGCGGTCCTGAGCGAGTGCTCGGGAACCTGGGGGTGTGATAACGTTCCTTCTGCACCTGGTGGATGGTGACAGGCGTGGGGGCCCTAACTGGGCCCGTGTTTTCAGGCTTCTCCGTATCATTCCGACTAAAGTTGGGCAGTTTAAAACTGTTCTGGTAAAGGTTTTCAGATAACAGACATCCCGCGCCCATCTCACCCCTGAACTACTAGCCTCACTGGGAGAGTGACTTT
>NC_043702.1:121292094-121295559 GCF_006229205.1 Suricata suricatta | reverse complement strand
AATGCCCTCTGCCCAGCTTTCACACCAGAGGCCACACCTGCCCTCTCAGACACATCAACCAAGTGAGGGCAATACATCCAAGTTCCAGAAATCACAGGACAACAAAGGCCCACATCCTAGTCCTAAGTACAGAGAAACCACAGCAAACACAGGGAGATAGAAGAAGACAAGAAACAAGGAAGAATCACCAAAAGGAGACATTAAACGTAGCTTAATGTCTGAGGATTAAGCCTAAGAACTGACACTCTAGGGACATAATCAACACCGAGACAGGGTGTTTCAGTAACTCAGGACTCTGGGTGAAGACAGGGACAACCTAGACCGGGACATGAACAATTTTGCTGCTGTGGCCAGATCCACACCTGTTACTAGTAATAAGGCTATGACTGTACTACCCATAATATGTTTTTTTTAAAGTAAACATTCAAAATAGAATTGCATATGGTGCTCAAATAATGCATTACCAAAAGCCAGAAATTCTCCTTGTGCAAAGGCATTTCTGGAGTCATGATTTTTAAATGTTCCACCTGTTACAGGAGTAGATTCATATGCAAACACTCACCAGACTGAAATACTTCATCCGTGTATCTCATTGAATATATTTTATAGCCTAATATTTTAAATAAAAGAACAAAAAAAATTAGATATCGTACACACGACCCTTTTGAGATTACAGTTTGAGGGGAAAGTAACTGGACCCTTATGAACTTAGAGGATGATTGGGAAGAAGAAAGACAAGAACTTATGTGCATTTGTTGGTCTGTAATTGTTGTTCTCAGACCACAGGACAGTTGACACCAATGACTTCTGTGATCTTACATGTCCCTACTGTGGCAGGAGTGGCATACGAGAAATTAGAATCCTTTTCTCTAACTGAGGAATCCCGATACCAGAGTTCTGTGAGTGAAAACTTCAAAGATTTGTCATTCTTTTAAGATTCTTCCTGGGGCCTTTCCAAAGACCACAATATGTTTAATTCACTTTTTCTGAAAACCAGTGAACACATAAAGATCCCCCCAAATCATTAGTGAATGCAATTGGTTCTCCCTAAGAAAAACAGGAGTTTCTCAACAGGAATCCTTAAAAGGACTTTCCTTAAAAGCTAGAGGTAGGCGCCTGGGTGGTTCAGTTGGTTAAGCATCCAGCTTTGGCTCAGGTCATGATCTCACGGTTTGTGGGTTCGAGCCCTGTGTCGGGCTCTGTGTTGACAGCTAGCCCAGAGCCTGGAGCCTGCTTTGGGTTCTGTGTCTCCCTCTCTCTCTGACCCTCCCCTGCTCCAGCTGTCTCTCTCTGCCTCTCAAAAATAAATAAAAAACATTAAAAAAAAAAAAAAGCTAGAGGTAATGTGCAGGAGAGGGGCTGTAACTATGAAGAAGGAATCTGAACAGGAAAAAAAATAACAAAATCCAAGAGAAAGCAACCATTTCAAGTGTGAGGAGATCTCCACCCAATTTTTCTAAACAGGAGAAAAAATAAGGAGAAAAATACATTTTTCCCATAGACTTTTCCATTTCCCGTCCCAATCTTCACATCTATTTCTACTTTCTTAAAAGATTTTATTTTTAAGTAATCTCCACACCCGAAGTGGGGCTCGAGCCCACAATCCTGGTACCAAGCACTGCACATCCCACTGACTGAGCCAGCCTGGCGTCCCACACACTTTTCCTCTTTAAAGGATTTCACGAGTATTTACTAATCACTAGGGACCCATTACTTGGCAGGGACGTAGACTCTGGAAAGAAGGTCAAGTGAACCTCTCCACAGGATCTGTGTCTCTGATGGACACCAACAGCAAAGTCTGCCAGGAAGAATCAAACACACATTCATCTGTAAACACAAGTCAGCCTAGTGGGCAGAAGCACCGGCTAGAACCCTGGAGTCTAGGTTCACCTTTCCAGATCTGTTACTACTGCAAAGAGCCTCTGAGTACCTTGGCTTTCCTGTCAGGAAAGATAAATTCCTCATCCTTACTATAAAGTGCCTACAAAAAAGTCACCTGTCAACTGCCCTTCTGAGCAGGATAGAACAAGACAGACAGTGTCAATGGACATACCACACCACTCTTTTGGCAAAAACCTTCAGTTTCCTTACCAATAAGACACCAGACCAGCAATGGTAATCCTGAACTAACGTAAACTGTTTGGCTCTTTTCCATTCTACACTCGATGATTCTAAGAAACAAAACGACCAAGGAATGGTCAAGGAAGGCCTGCACATAAGAAGGGAAAGAGAAACCCGGTCTGAACCATCCACGGTATGAAGAGCTGGAGCCCACAGGGTGGATGGCATATCCTCCGTGCCATCTCTGAGTCTCGAGCCCCACAAACACAGATGCTACCCCGGGTCTCAATGGTCTCAGTAGGAGCAATCGCTCACCTTCTTCTCACTGCCCGGGGCAGAGAACAGAAGCTCTGCCCACTTAGCCTGGAGCTGCTGACATGCCCTCCAGGAACAAACCAGGGGCACAGACACGGGTCCCAGCTCCTTCCAAGACACCTTCTGCCTTCCTGGCTTTTCTCATCCACGAATGCTGATGTTAAAACGTTACCTGCTGCTGGGTGGACGTCCCGGCAGGGGCCAGCTCCAGGACTCTGGCAGACAGCTCGGCCTGGATGCTGTCCATGCCTTCGTACTGCTGGCCTCGGAGAAGGGCCACTGTGATCAGCCTCCCGAAAACTGCACCGTCCCTTCAAAACTCTGCCCCATGTCACCAGCTCTGGAACAGTCTGATGAGAAGTGCATAAGCCTGGGACTAAATGAGCATGAGTTTAAACTCCCAAGTGACCACTTACTACTGCAGGCAAGAAACTGGCTCTCAGAGCCTCGGTTTCCATGTCCTACACTGAATGAACCCGACAGAGTTTATTATGAGATTTCAACAACTGAACGAATAAACAACACACACACACACACACACACACACACACACACAGAGCACTCAGCACAGCTGGCACGTAAAGCATCATCCACAAATGTTAGTTTTCTCCCTTCTGGTTTATCTACCTCCAGCACAATTCCATCTCTACCAAACCCCCCGTTACTGCATTTACCACTGGTCACTTCTGGAACGTGCCCAGGGTTTACGCCTTACCGTTCTTCTTGCTTTATGGGCTGAACACAGTGCCTGAATTCGGTGTGCCCACAACAACGATTTGGCTCACAGATTTATGGGTCAGTAAAGCCAAGGTACTGTCTGCTCTACAGGGATGGGCGGGGGAAAAGCACAGGGTCTCCCGAGGAGGCCACACCTAGGCTGCACTACTAACAAAGTCACTCTCCCAGTGAGGCTAGTAGTTCAGGGGTGAGATGGGCGCGGGATGTCTGTTATCTGAAAACCTTTACCAGAACAGTTTTAAACTGCCCAACTTTAGTCGGAATGATACGGAGAAGCCTGAAAACACGGGCCCAGTTAGGGCCCCCACGCCTGTCACCATCCACCAGGTGCAGAAGGAACGTTATCACACC
>NC_043702.1:121289937-121291994 GCF_006229205.1 Suricata suricatta | reverse complement strand
GGGCTTGAACTCATGAACTGTGAGATCATGACCTGAGCCAAAGACAGACCCTTAACAGACCGAGCCACCCAGGCGCCCCAGACTAGACTTGAAAGGTCATCTGGGACAATATGAATGTCTGTCCCGGGAAACTAGAGGTGTGTGCCAGGCCCTTGGCTGATACGTCATTGCACCTGGTTCCACAGCAGTCCCGTGTTGTTATTCCCGGCTCACACAGACTCGTCTGTTCATTCACGAAAAGCATACTGCACGTTTACCCGTGTATCTCTTACTAAACGAAGTTGTGTGCCTTAAATATAAGCACAACTTCTGTCTTCTGACTTTATAGTATAGCAGGAAAGAAAGGCAGAAATAAATTATATATTGTGGTAAGTATTCTGAAAAGAATAAGATTTAAAGGGACTTATTTCAAAAGATAGGGCTGTCGGGAGGGATTTTTCTGGGGTGGGGGTGAAACCAGAAATATGAGAAGGAACCAGTCATACAAAAATCAAGACAAAGAGTGTTCCAGGACAAAAAAACAGAAGGAACAAAGACTGTCAGACAGGAAAGTTTAGCATCTATATATATGTATTTTTTTAATTTCCTGATTTTTAAGAAAAGTTTTTTTTTTTTTTAAGTACGCTCTATGACCAACATGGGTCTTAAACTGATGCCCTCGAGATCAAGACTGACATGCTCTGCCGAGTAAGCCAGCCAAGTGCTGTCCCTCTTAACCACTTTTTTATGTCTATTTATCTTTGAGGGAGGGAGAGGCAGATAAAGAGTGAGAGAGTGAATCTCAAGCAGGCTCTGTGCTGTCGGTGCAGAGCCTGACACAGAGTTCAATCCCACAAACCCTGAAATCATGACCTGAGCTGAAATCAAGAGTTGGACACTTAACTGGCTAACTCAGGCATCCAGGCGTTCCCCTCTTCACCATTTTAAAGTGTACAGTTCAGCAGTGTTAGTTATAGCCACATTATTGTGCAACAGATCTCTAAAACTTTTCCATATTAAAGTGAAACTATAGCCACTGAACAACTCCCCATTTCCCTCTCTCTCCAAACCCTGGTAATGACAATTCTACTTTCTGTTTCTATGAATTTGACAACCTCAGATACCCCACTCAAGTGGAATCATATAGTATTTGTCTTTTTGTGACAGGCTTATCTCACTTAGCACAACATCCTCAAGGATCATCCATGTTGTAGCAAATGTCAAGATTTCATTCACTTTAAAGGATGATTAGTATTGTCCTGTATGTACACAGCACCTTTTCTTTATGCATTCATCCATCAGTGGGTATCTGAGCTGCTTCACCTCTTAGCTTCTGTGAATAGTATTGCTAGAAACACGAGTGTGCAAACACCTCTTCAAAACAGTGCTTTCAATTCTTTTGGATATATACCTAGAAATGGGATATCTTGACCATAAGGTAATTCTATCATTAATTTTTTGAGGCACCTGCATAGTGTTTTCCATAGTTGCTGCCACATTTTACATTCCCACCAACAGTGCAAGAGGGTTCCAAATGATCAAAATCTTCCAAAACCCTATGAGGGACCCAGGTTCCCAAGGCCCGCTGCAGGAGCCCCTGCTATGCATGCACATGAAGTGCGGTTCAGAGGTGACAGGAATCTGGGACAGCGCAAGGCTCTGCAGAGGCCGGGTCATGGGAGCTGGGTCTTGGGGAGCAAAGCATATGGTCCATGGCAACAGTCTCCTGAAGGCAGAGATCCAGATTACTCAAATTACTCAACTGCCTTCTTAGGGAGGGGCTGGGGAGCCTTGCAGGGCTATCCTTCAACTAAAGAAACCCAGGACTAATCAAGCATTCTAGAGGCCCTGCAGGCCTGACAAGCTGGCTTACTCCTCCCTCAACTCCCTCCATGTTCTCCACTTGCAGTACCTTCTCTTCCTGCCAGGCTGGAGATATAGTCCAGGCCATCTGCAATGTGGACCTTCATCCGGTCGCTCTGGGAGAAGCCAAACCACTGGGTGGCCACTTCCAGCATGGAGGGGTCGATCTCCACGGCGTCAATGCAGGACTTCGGGAAGTGATCGTGGACAAACAG
>NC_043702.1:121239586-121289837 GCF_006229205.1 Suricata suricatta | reverse complement strand
CACTCATGCTCGTTCTCTCTCTAAATAAATAAACTATAAAAAATATTTTAAAAAGTCCAGTCTAACTCCAAGATTCTCAGGGATGGTACAAGGACCTGGGCAAGGCAAGCTATGTGCATGTTAGGAAGCAGAATACCTGTATTCTAGTTAGTAAGAGCAGCCGTACCAAAAAGTAGGATTTTTCATGCCTGGGACAAACAGATACAGAAGGAGTTGTTTGTTTTTGGCTCTGAACTCGTGGTATCCTTAGGGCCATTCGCACCTTATGAAAGAGCATGGAATAGATAAAGCAGGAGTTCTAAATCTGGGGACCCCTGAGGATCCATGGATAGAATTCAGAGGGTCTGTGAACTTGGATGGGGAAAATTATATCTTTTTTTTTCACTAACTTCTAACAAATTTAGCATTTCCTTCAACTATAAATGGAGACCCCTCTACACACACACACACACACACACACAAAACCATCAGTAGTACTGTAGTACTAGGAGTATCTGTGATTTTATTACCAATTAGAATCACTAAAATTTTTATCACATTACAATCAGAGATATCTTGGAATATACTGATATGTGGAATTTAAGATATAAAATAGATGAAAGAGAGGAGAAGGAAAAATAATATAAAAACAGAGAGGGAGACAAACCACAAGAGACTCTTAAATACAGAGAACAAACTGAGGGTTGCTGGTGGGGTGTTGGGTGGGGGGATGGGCACTTGTTGGGATGAGCACTGGGTGTTATACGTAAGTGATGAAACACTAAACTCTATTCCTGAGATCATTATTATACTATGTGTTAACTAGCTTGGATTTAAATTTAAAAATAATGAATTATTAAAAAAACAAAAATAGACATCTTGAAATATTATTTGTGCTCATTACTAATTCAAAATCGTGGTAGGTGTTGAGTCTGACACTAGAGATTGTGGGTTAAGGAGTTAATAAGCATATACCCTAGTGTATCAAACATTTTGCTTTTAAAATATTTTATAACATTATAAGTTGCCTTGCTTTGTAATTCTGTGTATTTTATTTTGATGCATTGAGAAATGTTACTCTAATAAGAGGTCCCTAGATGTGACCAGATTGGCAAAGGCGCACAGTGCCTGTCACTTAACAGGAGTATTGTGAATGTTTCTTTGTGGTTGAGGGAATTTTACCTATGCTTTTGGTACTGCCTTGAATCTATAATTATGCAGAGAATAAACCAGAAAGGTTTGCTTGGTCCTTAGGGAAAACCTGACTACATTCTTTTAAAAAACATCACTAGAGAAAGATTTATTATTTCACTTTAACTTTTCATTCTCTGAAGAAAGTTTGAAATACATCAATTGAAGCTATTTTGATGATATAATTCCATTCTTTCTATGTAACTGTTCATGTACACTTGTGACCATAGCATCTAAAGTGGGGCTGCTTCCAAGTCTGTGTGTTCCTCTCTCTCTCTGCCCTTCCCCTGCTCATGATCTGTCTCTTTCTGTCTCTCAAAAATAAATAAATGTTTAAAAAAAATTTTTAAGTGGGGAACTATGGTCTGTGATATCACTTTAACTCAATGAAGTGTGACTGTGATTCTAAGACCCAGCTTTTCATGGATCCTGTCTTAAGCTTAGAAATGAGTGTGAGCAGTGATGCAGAATTTTCTTTGCGCAAAAGAAAAAGATGAAAAATGAAAAACAAAAATATTCATAACTCTAATAAAGGAAAATAGGAATGACAAATGCATAAATCTCATACATATAGAGGTTCAGATATAGCCTATGTACATATAGAAATAAGGAGGTTCTTCTTATTTTCCACGAAGTCTGTGCTCTGTGGCAAAAGGGGAGCTGGTTCAAGTATCTCTGATTCAATGTGCCTTCATTGCCCAAAGAGACCAGGACCTTCTCCTCAAGCTTGCTGCCCCCCCGCCCCCAGTCAGAACCTGTGCAAAGTCATGAGTTCTAACTACCAGGTGTGTCTGAGAGGACTTAAGAAACTCTCCCTTTTAGAAAATCCTCTCTGTCTTCTTGCATAGTCACTAGCAAATGAGCTTATCCCTTTACAGTACTTTAAGAGCGGCTTAGAGATAGTTTGCCTTTCAGGTATGATGCAGTTAATTGAGACAGACCGTTGCTCCCTCTAACAGTTGATAGAAAAACCAGATAAACACCAAAAACATCTCTATGAGGCAATCAGGATTGTTTAAGCAGGAAGACAGGAAGGGCCAAGATTTCAGAAAAGGAATGATTCAGGGAAAAGGTAAGCTGACCTCTTCCCCTCTTGCAGCTGCTTTTGTCCTGGAAGCACTTACAGATTTTGGGTGCAAGGAAACCTCCTTAGCGTCTGGGCTTTGCCTGGGTCAAGGACTGTTGTGGGGACAAAACAAGCAAACCAGTGACACTTCGGGGTCTCCCAGGACCAGAAAGACAAAACTGCAGTCTTAGAGAGCCAGGATCTCAGGGAGAAGGGAAGAGTAAAGAATTGGGGGACTCAGATTATTTTTGTCGTCAAGATTTTGCCAAATTCTAAAGCTGTTTTGGCGTAGGAGGCTGAGATGACCAAATCACTGTTTTTCAGAGGTTTTTTGCTTATGATCTTTATCAGCAGAAGATGAGAGTGACTCTTCTTTAGAAGATTTAGAGGATAATATCACATACGTACACAATATTGCTTACATTCAATATTTTATATTCCATTTTCAATACTCCATTACTTTTTACTAATAATCAGTACTAAATATCAAAAACTTGCCTGGGTGGCTCAGTCAGCTGAGCGTCTGACTCTTGATTTTGGCTCCAGTCATGATCTCATGGTCATGGGATTGAGCCCGGCATGGGGATCTGTGCTGGGTGAGGAGCCTGCTTGAGATTCTCTCCCTCTCCTGCAGCCCCTCTCCCAATGGCACATTGTCTCTCTCAGAAAGAAGGAGGGGAGGGGAGAGAAGGGAAGAAAAACAAAAAATACAAGTATTAGGTATGCCAGGAGATAAGAGACGCCCAAAATCCAAGAGAAAAATAGACAACAGAATCCAGCCCATAACTAAGCCAGGATTAGATTAACAGAAAAGGATTCTGACTAAAATGTTCATAAAAATAGATGAAACACAGACAATTTCACCAGAGAATTAGAATCTATTTTTTAATGGGATTTCTGGAACCAAAAATACAGTAACTGAAGTTAAGAGGAGCCTGGGAAACAAGGAAGCAGTTGGAGGAAGTTTGTGCACGTGGGTGCTGACGTTGATTCGGAGCACGCCTCCGTCGTGTCTCTGGAGCCCTCTTGTCAGAACCCTACGATCAAGTGCAGACTCAGGATTTGTACACACATTTTAAAAAACCAAATTTTCATTATGTTTATCTTTTTAATTGAAAAAAAATTTTTAATGTTTGTTTATTTTTGAGAAAGAGAGAATGTGAGTTAGGGAGAGGCAGAGAGAGAGGGAGACAGAGGATCTGTAGCAGGCTCTGTGCTGACCACAGAGAGGAGCCCAATGGAGAGCTCAAACTCAAGAACCATGAGATCATGGCCTGAGCTGATGCTTGACTGACTCAGCCACCCAGGCGCCCCAAAAAACCAAACTTTTAAAACACAAGTTCATACATTTGTCTTCAAGAGTATACTGCTGGGGCACCTGGCTGGCTCAGTTGGAAGAGCATGTGACTCTTGATCTCGGGGTCATGAGTTCAAGCCCCACATTGGGTGTAGAGATTACTTAAATAAATGAAACTTAAAAAAAAAAAAGTATACTCTTAGTACTCTGTTGCAGTAAATAGGTTCCAGAACATAAAGATGCATTCTTTTTTCGAGAATAACTTCTCAAGAATTCTCCAAATAATTCTAAGCACAAATATGTTTTTAAGTTTACTATCATGACATTTTAGAAAATAATTGGAAAACATATTGCTCGATCGATAAAGGATGATCAACATGCAGTCTACGACAACATAGGGAAAAATTGGATAGGGTATGGCAAGCTGTGGATGACTCAGACAGTTGTTTTCTAGTTTAACACTTTTTAAAATTAAAGTATTTTGCTTTTTTTTATACCTTATAAATAAGATACAAAGTGTCTCCAAGAAATTTTGAAATGCAAATGAAATTCAAGTGTAACTTCACTTGAATGAGTGATGAGCAGAAATGACTATGGAATCCCCAAAACAATATTTATTTAAATATTTTTAAAAAATTTTTCTTTTTATGTTTTTACTTTTGAGAGACAGAGAGAGACAACACGAACAGGGGAGGGTCAGAGAGAGAGGTAGACACAGAATCTGAAGACAGGCTCCAGGCTCTGAACTAGCTGTCAGCACAGAGCCCGACATGGGGCTTGAACCCACGAACTGTGAGATCATGACCTGAGCCAAAGCTAGACGCTTAACTGACTGAGCCACCCAGGCACCCTATATTTATTTAAATATTTAAAAACCATGACATTGACTAAGGCTTAAAGTAATCAAGCTACCTCTGTTTCCTTTATTTTTATAAGTCACAAATTTCCACTGATCATATTCTTTTTTCCCCTCCTGTTACCTGGAAATGCCAGAAGAAAATGAGTGCCAACGGGCCAGACTCTTTTGTTTGTCAATCTATAATAATAATGAAACGGTTCAGAGAAAAGCAAATCTTTAAAAATGGAAAAACTCTATTGTTTATAAGATGATCAAAAGAATGTATAAATATTGTTTTACTAAGAGCTTGTGATATTCTTAGAAGACAATGAGGAGGCAGAGATTACTCCTCGTTGGCTGCCTGGGAAGTAAAACTGGTGTTCAAAGTTAATGACCGTGAGGTCACGCAGCAGGCTAAGTGCCTGTAGGGTCCCCATGCTCTGAGAATGCTGAAACATTTTCTCTTTCTATCACTTACCTTATTTTCTTCTTTCTTTCATCTTTCCTGCTCCTTCAAAAGCAAAGTTGAAAAAGCATAACCCCACTCAGTAAGTTTACTGTGTGCTTGCCCAGTACAAGATAAGATGGAGGATAAGAAGGAATCTAAGTCCACATCCTTGATTTAAAGGAGCGGTCAAAATCACCATTCTAGCCTGGATCTTCTCAGCTGCTCAATTCACTGTGTGGCCAAGTCCCAGACCTTCTCCATTTTCTTGACACTCCCAACTCTAACACTGCTTCCTTGACCCTTCACGGAAGACCTTGCTTGAGTTTTACTGACCCAATTCTAGGTGATCTTGTGAGTTTTGCTAACTTCTCTTTTCCATTTTAAGATCACTCTGTATCTTTATCATCAGTCACTTCCTTTCCTCTTGCCTCCAAGAAAGGATTCTCTCTCCATCCTGCCTGGAAGATACCTCTGGTTTCCTTCTAACCCTGATCCTCTCACCTCTGCAGGGACATCACCCATCCTTATTTCTGTTTTGATTTTGCATTTCAGTCTCACTCTTTGTGGCTCTTAATCTCCATTCCTATGTATAACTTGGTTATTTCTGACAGTACCTTGAGTCTACAGAGCTGCTTAAACTGCAACTTAGTGTGTCATTTCCCTTTACAATTAAATTTCTTGGAAGTGGAACCTATAATCTTCAATTTCACTAAAAAATAACTCTTACAAGATGCAGTCCACATCCATAATGTTACTGAAATACTTCCTGAAAATCAATAATGTTCTGTGAGTCAACAAATCTAATGGCTTTTTTTAGTCTTCATTCCCAACTTCCTCCACCCCCTACCAATTTCTCTGAAGTCTTACTATTTTTTTATTTTCTTATTTGAGAGAGCGAGAGAGAATCTTGAGCAGGCTGCGCACTGAGCCCCTGACAACAGGGCTCAACCCCACCACCCTGGGATCATGACCTGAGCCTCAATCAAGAGTCAGACGCTCAATCGACTGAGCCACAAAAGCACCCCTAAAGTTTTGTTTTTATTATTTTTAATGGTTTTTTAAGGTTTTTATTTATTATTATTAATCTGTACACCTAATGTGGGGCTAAAACCCACGACCCTGAGATCTAGAGTCCATGCTCTTCCAGCTCAGCCAGCCAGACACCCCTGAAGTTTGATGCTGATAACCCTTCCTAGTTTTGTTTTTGTTTTTTCATACTGCTGTCTTCATTGTCATGTCTGCTGCGGCAGCCACTTCTCATTGACTGCTCTCCTTATCTCTAACCCCTCCTTCTCCGAGGTGCCCTTTCCCTTACATACATGCGTTCTGCCTTGGATTCTCCTTCATAGATATGATAGTTGATGATAGCCCAGGATTCCTATGCTCTGGGAATACTAAAGAGAAATGTATGTCAACAAAAGGGCAGACTTTAGCACCTTGCTTTTGGTTTTCCATGGGGTTCACTTAGTTGGCAAGAGAGGTAAGAGGAGAAATAAGTCAGCTGTCTTAGCAATGGCAGCATTCCTCTAGCTAGGAGCATCCTGTGAGACAGCCCTGCTTCCACAGCTATGGCCCTTGCCTCATTCTGTTGACCCTTCCCTGCCTCCTCATGCCCTAGAGTACCAGCTGCTTCTCTTCCTCTTGCTTGTCCCGAGCTCTGTCCGCGTCTCGGATCCCACCTGTGATATTAATTTATTGTTAAGCCCCAAAAAAGTAATTCACTTTTAACAGGCATGATGCCTGTAACTAACTCAAATTTAGGTGAGGGAAGAAGTGGGGAAGATCTATATTAGAAATAATAAAGCAGATGAAGTGAAATGTTAACAGCCCCCTTGAGTTAAGTCACGTAAAGTCTCTGGCCCTGTTTCTTCATTTGGAGAGAGACTGGGCAAACTATTTCAGGATTATTCATGCTGTGAGTCATGAAATTCAATTAGGAATTGAGACTGCCATTAGAAAAAAAAAGTTAATAAATTATCGGTGAATCTGGATAAATGTTTTGCAGGAGTTCTCTGTATTTATTCTTTGGTTAAGTTTGAGATTTTTTTCAAAATCAAAAATAAGCTAACTCTATACAAGACTCTGAACACAAGAGACTAATAGGTTAGCTGAATGATACACCTGTGTACTGCTACACCAAAACCATTGAGCTGTTTGCTTTTCGAGTCAGTTTGTATTTTTAGGTGAGCTCTATGCCCAACATGGGGCTCAAACTTAGTACCCAGAGATCAAGAGTTCCATATTCTTCTGGCTGAGCCAGCCAGGTACCCACTCCTAGAGTCCTTTTGTATTTGTAACCTAAAATATTTACACTTCTTTTACTTCTGGAGTTTAAATATTCAAATTAATGAAATACAAAGTTGTTTTTATGAAAACTCAGTGAAAGTGAATAGAAGTTATTGGAGAATCAGTTGTCGGTAAGAACAATTTGTAAAACTTTGGGGGGAAAAATGTACAAAATCTAAACTGACATGGAACCCAAACTTCTTCAAAGGTGTCTTTTTAAATGTCTTGCTGTACTTTGAAAAAATAACTAAAAGTTGTAAATAATTTAAACAGCACAATTTATAATAAAGACACTGGGGCACTCCAACCAGCAGATTCATTTTCCAATACAGTCTTGGCCCTATTTCAAAGATTAGTGAGTAAAGGTATGGTGGTACCTTTGAGTCAAAATAAAAAGTGTATCTGCCTTTTTAAATCTTTACTACTTTAACTGACTTTTTTTTTTTTTAATGTCAGTTTATTTTTGAGAGAGCAATGAGTGGGAGAGGGACAGAGAGAGAGGATCCCAAGCTGGCTCTGCACTGTGGGGCTCAAACGCACAAATTGTGAGATCATGACCTGAGCTGAAGTTGGACGCTTAACCAACAGAGCCACTCAGGTGCCCCCTGACTTCTTAAATTAACCAACCATCATCTGGTCCCAATTTCAGTGGGAAAGAGAATCTCTCTTGTTATTTTTAATTGAAAACAGTGATACATAAGGTAAAATATTCAAGTGGTACAAAATTCCACACAATGAGAAAAGGTTTCCTTTCTGTATTAGTCTGTTGAGATTGTTAAAACAGAATACCACAGAACAGATGGGTTAAACAACAGAAATTTTTTAGAGGCTGAAAATCCGAAATCAGGGTGCCATCAGGATTGGTTTCTGGTGAGACCTCTCTTCCTGACCTTCTCATCTGGCTTGCAAGCCACTTTCTCAGTGCGGCATCACATGGCCACACACATCTCCATCTCCACACACATGGACACCAGCCCTATCTGATTAGGGCTTCATCCTTATGACCAACGTAATTTAAACGTAATTATCTACCTAAAGCCCTGTCTCCATATAGAGTTCAGATTTTGGGTTAGGGCTTTAGCACAGGAATTTGGAGGGGTTCAGGAGGACACAGTTCATGCCAGATTCCATCCCAGATTCCTGGCCCTTCTGGGATTTTATTTTGGGGTTTTTTTGTATGTGATGCTCAAATGGAAGCAGAGTCCATATACTGTTCTGCACCTTTTCTCACCTTACAGTAACATACAGAGGCTCACCTGGGGGGCTTGGTTAATTGTCTAACTCTTGATTTTGGCTCAGGTCATGATCTCAACAGTGCAGAGCCTGCTTTGGATCCTCTCGCTCTCTTCTCTCTGCTCATCCCCCACTCACTCTCACGCGTTCTCTATCCCTCTCTCTCAAAATAAATAAATAAATGTTAATTAAAAAACCACATAGAGATATTTTAAGTCAGTGGATGTAAAACTACTTCATATTAATCACTGTATACTGTTCCCTTAAATGGATATTCCAAACTTATTTCCTATTGCTGGACAGTTAATGTTTCTTTTTTTTTTTTTTTACTCTTTTTGCAAAAATCCTTTAAGGAATATTCAAATATTTGAAGAAATAAAGGTATTCTAGAAAATGCTCTTATAGAACTTGTGTAAGTAAATCAATGGGATAAATTTTAGAATTGGAATTGTTAGGTTGAAAGGAACTTAATATAAATTTTTGACATGTGTTATTACCCTGAACTTAAAAAAGGTTGTACCAATTTATACTTCCACCAGGTGTTTCAGAACGCTTGTTCTAGGGCTCCTAGGCGGCTCAGTCGGTTAGGCCTCCAACTTGGGCTCAGGTCATGATCTCTCGAGATTTGCATTGGGCTCTGTGCTGATAGCTAGCCTGGAGCCTGTCTTTGGATTCTGTGTCTCCCTCTCTTTCTGTCCCTCCCCTGCTCATGCTGTCTCTCTCAAAAATAAATAAAACTTAAAAAAAATAAATAA
Source organism: Suricata suricatta (assembly GCF_006229205.1). Lineage (NCBI taxonomy): Eukaryota > Metazoa > Chordata > Mammalia > Carnivora > Herpestidae > Suricata > Suricata suricatta. Next base: position 121,280,744 of record NC_043702.1, on the reverse strand, counting down.
AACCGTGTCCTTCCCACATCCCACACCACAGTACTGTGTGTACATATCTCCATCACTGTGTTGTCAGACTTTTTCATATTTGCTATTGAACTAGCAAAAGGATCAAATTTTTGAATCAGACTCACATCAGAGATCTTACCATTTTAAGCTTTACTAATTTCAAAGGTGCCAGTAACCAAGAGGCACAGACAAAATAGGGAGAGGTTCAGTACTCAGTGCGGCTTCCCAGGTCCTTTCTTCCTGGGTGCACCTCCACCTGACATCATAGATGTGGTTTCTAAATAAGGTATGTAGTCACCACACTGATGCAGAAGGAACCAACTCCTTTACGGAACATCTCCATTACATGTTAAGTTACATAACTTACATGGTATTTTCCAGTCCTGCACCTCAAGTCCACAGCTTCCTGGTGTGTTTACTGTAAACAGTCCCAGCCCAGGGATATCTTGCTGAAGGAATTCCATAGATGAGAATTCTCCTTACTAGCGTATACTGTTTGTTTGTCAGGAAGTCTGTTATTACCATATTTCTAAGAATTACATGTTTGCTTGCTTTTCTAGGGGTATTCCTCTATAAAGGGAGAGAATAGATTGCAGATTTGCAGCTAAATTCCTTCTTTCCCAGTCAGTGATAGATGAAAAATGGTATTTATTTTGATTTACATTTTGGCTGATGTTGAACAGTTGTTCACATGTTTATAATTGATTTGTATTTTTTTTTCCTGCCTATGGGAACAGAGACAGTAGCAACAGAATACTGAAACCTGCAAAGTAAGTGAATCAGTGACAATCACCTTAGCAGACTTGAGAAAGAATCCTCAGCAGGCCATGAAGCAACCTGATTTACATGGCTAAACCCTGCATAAATAAGGCTCAGGAATTAAAAGTGCTAGGTAACTCTGAGCATGATGTGAGCTAAAACAGGAGAATAATAGAAAGTTTGTTTAAGAATCAGTCAGATGCCTACGGGAGTCTGGGTGGCTCAGTTGGTTAGGCTTTCTACTCTTGAATTGGGCTCTGGTCTTGATCCAAGGGTCGTGAGTTCAGGCAGCTTTGAGCACTGCTGGGGGTGGGGGAGAGTCTACTTCAAAAAAATAAATATATCAGATGAAAGAGAAATTATAAGAAAATTAAAAGATGAGCATCTGAATAATTGAAGCTCAAGATAGAGACAATAGGGTAAAAATGACCAAATCAAGTTGGTGAGGCTGGAACCCTGTTCTGACCTTACATCCAGTGCTATTTATATTCTTTCAGGCTTACTGGTATATCAGATTCATAGTAACTGTGAAATGACATTTTCTAAGCTTTCAGAAATATGGGGGATAGTCAAAGGGACTCTGTTCAGGTGATTAAGGGGTGGGACTAGCATTACCCCTTCTCTAAGCAATCTTAACCAAAATGGTTGGCAGAACTAAAGAATTATGGTTAAAACAAAAACAAAAAGAATGATTTATAGAAGATATGCAGTGAGGTGCCCTTACAGCTCATAATCATACTCTCTTAAGTTGTGGTGTAAGGAAGGCTGATTGCTTTAAGTGCTTTAGACTTGAATTGGCTAAGGCACCAAAGCAGGGAAATACCCCATAACAAGCAGATTTACAGACATAAAATCAGCTGTGGAAGAAGAAAATAACTTTAGGGTCATCTGTGGGGTCTAGGGTAGCCTCACCATCATGCCAAGGCAGAGAAACTTCCCTTCTAGGTGGGTGGTTCTCTCCAAGGCAGCCTGGGTCTGAGTAGTAGACTCACAGATAGCGAGTCTCCAGGTTTTCAGAAACTTCAACTGACAACCTGTGGTTCACTGTTTCTCAACATCCCAGGACTATTGAATCAGAATCTCATAGCGTCTGGGCATTGTAGATGTTAAAGCTTTACAGGTGACTTAACTTTAGGTAACTGAGTTGAGTCATCCTATGCAGGGCATCTTCCAATTAGTTACATTTTAACTTAAATGCCTACAACACTATATCAACACGGAACCCACACATATTAAGTGAAAAAGATGTGTATACACAAAGGATGGGGGCGGGGGGGAATGAGTAAAACAGTCCAGCGGGGACGTGTGTGGGAAGAATGGCTAAGTGAGACTAGAGATACTAAAAGCATATTTGGAATTGTTTTGGATTACTATGCCCACCTAAGTTAGGTTTGTTAGTTTAAATATGATACTAACGGGGAGAAGGGTGAGGATGGAAAAGAACAATGGACTGGCCGTACCAGGGTGATTTGCTATCTGAAACCTGAAGGCTCCGGTGTCTGGACCTAGTTATTTCAGGTTAAAAAGAATTCAGGGGAAAGAGCACGGAGTCCTCGTCCCAAATCTGTCCAAACTAGCCATACAACCGCAAGTAAATCTCCTTCTGGACCAGAGATACCTAACGTCTAAAATAAAATGGGAATAGCAACCCTCAATAGCTCCCTGTTAGTCCAACTGCGTAGATAAACAGTCACACAGTTATTCCGGAAAGCGCCCAGACAATCCGAAGCAGTCCTGGGGCTGCGTACCATTTTCCTCGTTTTCTACGCGGCTTCCTTAGCCCAGGGGGATGGGCTGCACCTAAAAGCATCACCACCTGTACTGCACGCACCCTGAGGGACTTCTCGAACTTCTTCCGCCTGCCCTGAACGCGCTTCCCTCGCCCTCCACGCTTCACTCCCTCGACTCCCTCGATCATCTCCGCCGCCTGGCCCCGCCCCTCCGCCCGGCGCCAGGCCGCGGAGCGCAGATCGGCTCGATGAGCGGGGGCGCAGCTGCGGCGGAGCGGCCGACGCTGGGTCCGCGCCCACTGTCTCCCCCTCCCTGCTTTCTCTCTGCGCTTTCCACTCCTCCCCCCTCCCTCCCAGCGCTGTCGGCCCCAGAGAGCTGCCCGGAGCTCCCCGGGAGACTCAGGTACTGGCGCCGGCCCTCCCGACGGGAGGGGCTGATATGAAGAGGCAGGAAACAGACGACTCCCCTGTTGACTCCCCTGTTCGCCGTCTCCCAACGTCCGCGTTGGGCGGCGAGACCCGCCTAGGGCGGGTGGGTGGTGGCGGGGAGGGACCCCCGACAGGGGAAATGCTAGATTCATGCCAGGTGTCTTTGAGGAGGATGATCTGGACCGGGGGGTTGCGGAAGGAGGGGTGGTGGTTGAGGGAGAGAAAAATGGCAATTGAAGGGTGCGCTGGGAGATGCAAAGGGAACGGTGGAGGGCGTAGGGAGGGTTTGAGAAGAGTGGGAGGCACCCTGGAATGTGAGTGGGTATCTTGGGGTAGAAGGGACCAGAGTTAGGAACAGATGTAAGGGGACGAGGCCTGGTGCGACTGATGGGGGGGGTGGGGGGCGGGAGGCGGGTGTGAACCGAGCTACTTGCTGGGGGGAATGGATTTATTTCATTATTTAAAGTCAAGGGAGAAAGAGCGCCAACCCCGCTGTGTTTATAGTGTCCAGGTGAGGTGAATCATAGTTTGACAGTTTGTGTGAATAACATCTCCAAGCTGTGCCCTTCCAAGTCCCATGTTTCCATGAAACTGCACCACTGCAAGTCTGTTGATGGAGCTAAGAAAGAGGAGTCAGAAGGGAATGGAGGCCGGGAAAGGGGAAACCTTTACCCAGATTCAAGCTTTGTGTGAAATGAAATACATAGGGGTTTTTGTTTTGTGCCTAAAGCAAAAAAGAGGCCAGCGTTTACTAAGCAAGTTAGAAGTGTATTACATGTAAAGACATTGAGTAGAAAACTGCTTCTTCAGAAATATAGACAGAAAATTGTAAACGTATGGTAATGACCTAAGAAGCTTATGGTGATGTGACCTTTTTAAAGTGAATTGTGTATTGCTGGTCCATTCTCAGTTTGAAATGCATCGTGAAAGTTCTCTTATTTGCATATTTACAGAGACACAAATACCTGATTTCATGTGTGATTTTGCAGGGGAAAATGTAGGTAGAAATATATGCCTGATTTCTGAGCATTCTTTATTTCTACTAGTTTTTTGGCCCAAATCTTCAGTTGCATAGCTAATCTTCCCTAATGCTTTGCTGATGGCTTTTCTGTTGTCAGTTTTCTTGTCTTCATGAGGCTGGTCCTTGGATTATAGGACCTGATTACGGGGTTTGCTCATCATTAAACTTGTAGTTTTACTGTATATTTCATAAAGATGTAAGTCTGCCTGTTTTGGGGGTGTTAAAGCAGCCCCTTTGTTGGGTTTAAAATATAAATAACAGGGGCGCCTGGGTGGCTCAGTCGGTTGAGCCTCCGACTTCGGCTCAGGTCAGATCTCACGTTTGTGGGTTCGAGCCCCGCATCAGGCTCTGTGCTGACAGCTAGCTCAGAGCCTGGAGCCTGTTTCCAGTTCTGTGTCTCCTCCTCTCTCTGCCCCTCCCCCTCTCATGCTCTGTCTCTCTCTGTATAAAAAAAAAAAAAATTAAAAAAATATATAAATAACATACAGGTATAATTAAAAGCTCAGATTTTTCATTTGCTTTCTGTTTTTTCCTAGATTCTGTAATATTTCTGTGTGAATGAACTATTCTGAAAGCAAAGTATGAGGAATAAAATGGGCCAGATGTACGTGACAGAAATATTATGGGAAGAACTCTAGAGCTTTTACTTAGGTAGCAAGTGGTTAAGTTTCTGATTTAGAAGCATTTCTTATCAAAGAAAAGTGTATCAATTTGATAAGATACCAACTTAAAATATTTTATTTGGTTAAGGAAACTGGACTCTGGGCTTGTATATGATATTAACTAGCAAACTGATGCCTAATTATACTTAATGATCTTAGAGGTGTGTTCTTCTCATGTAAGGAGAAACGGCAGCTGGGTTATTATAGGGACATGGTCTTTCTAGAACAGAACTGTGTAACTTGACAGGCAGCTAATTGAATAAATATTAAAAGTGATCATGCATAGCCATTGGTTAATTTGGGCCTCTGCATCTACTGTTTCAGTCGTTAGAGCGAATATTACTTACCTTTGCTAAATTCTCTTTTAGTTTCTTAGTGCCTACTTTAAAGGAATGTCCTACAGACTAAAGGAAAATACATATAAATCACTGAGCACAGTGCATACGACATAGTAAAGATTCAGTACCTTAGCTATTAGCTGTTCTCACTTTTTATCCATCTTGTAATCCAAGATACTGAAAACTCATGTTTGCAGTCATGTTTGCATGTCAGCTTTTTCTCAAGAAAATTTGAATAAGCTGCATACTCAAGCATTTTCTTGGAAAACCACAATGCATATTAGCACATGAAAAGCTGTGAAACTTTATGTTGGAAAAAAAAAAGAAAAACCAAACAAACCAGTAACCAACAAAACAGTATCTTGGCTCTGTTTAACCCAGTATCCCTTTCCTTATCCCTTTTCTTGGAGCTAGTGCTGTGCTTTAGAATAGGATGTTATACTTTACAGAATGTTTTTGCATGAATTATCTGATTTGACCATGCCAACTCCATGCAGAAGCCTAGAAATCATTGTTTTACACATGAAACTGAATCATGGTTTAATCAACTAATCAAAAATGAGAGAACTAGGAGTGTTCTGTCTTCTAATTCCACATTAAAATGTTAAAGCACTTAATGCCTCATTTTCTCTACAAATTTTCCCCCCTCTTAAGCAACCTGCTCTTTCATTTTATAAAAACTTTCACTAGGGGCACCTGGGTGGTTCAGTTGGTTAGGTGTTCGAGTCTTAATTTCAGCTCAGGTCATGCTCTCTCAGTGCCTGGGATCAGGCCCCAAGTTGGACTCTGCACTGACAGCAAGGAGCCTGCTTGGGATTCTCTCTCTCCCCCTCTCTCTGTCGGTTCCCCACTTATTAAAAAAACAAAAACAAAACGAAAAAAAAACCACTGATTTTCCCCACATGGTCTCTTTCACAAGTTACAAGATACATCCATTTTCTCAGTTTTAAACTGTTTTTTATGTATCAAGGCCTGGCATGGAGGACAGAGTCACCCAGGTTGAGGCAGGTGGGAAGGCAGGTTGAATTCAGAGAGGTCAGGAGGCTCCGTCAAATGAGGCCTTGAACACCATTTAAATACTGTAGCTCACACCCCCGGAGTCTCAAATCTGATGACATGCACTTTCTCTTTAAGGTGGTGAATATTTGTTCTGCTGGGAAACAGAAGAGTACTTCTTGAGTAAAAAGTATGCCTCCCAAGTTCAAGCGCCACCTAAATGATGATGATGTCACTGGTTCTGTGAAAAGTGAAAGGGTGAGTTCAGAATCTTCAGGTTTTAAACAAATTCAAAATATGTTTTCATTCTTTTTGTAAGTTTGTTTTAGAAAAATCTAAAGTTTATGGCTATATTCTACTTTATATTTTTTTCTTCATAGTAAATATTTTAAAATGTATGTTCTTAGATTGGTGACTCATTTGAATTCTGCATCCAGTACTGATCAGATTATACTCCCAGCTTCTTTCTCGTCTTTCAAAGGGAATGTTATACAAATACATGGATCGTTTTCAGAAATCTGGGCCAAAATTGGTTGGAATTTAGAATTTTTCAGATTTTAGAAAGGTAGTTTGCCTATAATATAACAGCCTTTTTAGTGTCTGGAACAGCACCTCCAAGTATATTAGTATTTCTCAGAGAAATGTCTGATTATTCTAAGTATGTAAGTAAAGCCAACATCAGTTCAGGTCAGGTTTTCCTCCAAATGGGTGTTGGCTCTAAACTTGCAGAACCTCCTGGTTTCCAAGACTTTTTAGATTTTTGAAATTGCAGATAAAAAATTCTTGTTCTGTAACTGTCTCAGAGTAATTTTTATATAATGCTCAATTTCCTATTCGAGAATATTCTGTGCAGATGTGTATAAATCTAGAAATTAGGCAGAAGTTTGGAAGACAGCATTTGATATGAATGTTGTAGACAGGTTACTTTTAGTACTCAACTAAATTTTTATTAGGGAAGGAATTAGTGAGACTCTTTTTTTATCCAGCAACCCGAAGCCCTTGCTCACCTCCTGTCTTACTGCTGTTCCTTCATTTACTGATTCATTTATTGACCATCTGCTATTGTGCTAAAAACTGGAGGACCTGCTCTCTGCCCGTATAGAGCTTATAGTCTACTTGACCTCATTTTACACGTTCCTTTTTCCGTACAAGCTCTGAACTTCCTATGATTCACTCTGCCCAGCATTTTACAACTTAAAAGTATCTTTTAGTACAATACAGGAAACGTGTCTTCTCTTTAATTTTCTATAGTTTTTTACTTGAAAAAGGTACAGTCCACCAAGAAACTAATTGCTAGTAAAGTTTTTTAAATAAGCTTTTTATATAGACTGAAATTATAACATAGAGTCTCAGTCAGTTCCACCGCTGAGACTGTAACTATAGCACTTTCTTTCTCCGTTGTTGGTTGATTACTACTATGATTTGTTGTAAAAATAGGATATTGAACTAGAATTGAACAAAATTGGCTGTTTAAATAAAGACCTCCTTTTGAATATTTATCAGATTGTGAATTTGATAACTGGTTCTAATAATCTATTTTACTTTTTAAAATTTTATAAAGTTTTATTCCACTTGCCCATTCCACTTTTTTTAGTAAGTTTTATTGAGATAAAATTCATATGCTACATAATTCATTCTTAAAGTGTACAACTCAGTGGTTTTTAGTATATTCACAGAATTATGTAGCTATCACCACAATCAATTTTAGGACACAGTCATTATTCCAAAAAGAAACACTGTACCCTTTACAATCATCACCCATCTCTTCATCCCCTCAACCCTGCAACCACCAATCTATAGATTTGTCTACTCTGGACATTTTATATATGGAATCATACAATATGTTGTCTTTTGTAATTGGCTTTTTGGACTTAAATCATAATGTTTTTGAAGTTCATCCATATTGTAACATGTGTTGGTACTTCATTTTTATTGCTGAATAATATTTTGTTATATGGATATATCACAGTTATCTGTTCATCACTTGATGGACATTTGGGTGTTTTGTTTTGTTTTATATTAAAGACTTTTTGCATCCTGCTTTTGGCTCTTAGCTATTTGACTATTAAGAATAGCAGTGTTATGAAACAATGCTCAACGTCACTCATCATCAAGGAAATACAAGTCAAAACCACACTGAGATACCACCTCATACCAATCAGAGTGGCTAAAATGAACAAATCAGGAGACTATAGATACTGGTGAGGATGTGGAGAAACAGGAGCCCTCTTGCACTATTGGTGGGAATGCAGACTGTTATAGCCGCTCTGGAAAACTGTATGGATGTTCCTCAAAAAAGTAAAAATAGAACTCCCCTATGACCCAGCAATAGCCCTGCTGGGGATTTACCCAAGGGATACAGAAGTGCTGATGCATAGGGGCACATGTACCCCAATGTCTATTCAGCAATAGCCAAATCATGGAAAGAGCCTACAGGTCCATCAGCTGATGAGTGGATCAAGAAGATGTGATTTAGGGACACCTGGGTGGCTCAGTCGGTTAAATGTCTGACTTCAGCTTAGGTCACGATCTCACAGTCTTTGGGTTCGAGCCCCGTTTCAAGCTCTGTGCTGACACCTCAGAGCCTGGAGCCTGCTTCAGATTCTGTGTCTCCCTCTCTCTATCTGCCCTTCCCCCGCTCACTCTCTGTCTCTCAAAATAAAATAATAAAGACATTAAAAATTTTTTAAAGAAAAGATGTGGTTTATATATACACAATGGAATACTACTTGGCAATAAGAAAGAGTGAAATCATGCCATTTGCAGCAACGCAGATGGAACTGGAGAAAATTATGGTGAGTGAAATAAGTCAGTTAGAGAAAGGCAGATACCATATGTTTTCACTCATATGTGGATCTTGAGAAACTTAACCGAAGACCATTGGGGAGGGGATGAGGAAAAAGTCACCGAAAGGGAGGGAGGCAAACCATAAGAGACTCTTAAATACTGAGACCAAACTGAGGGCTGATGGGGGTTGGAGGAGAGGGGAAAGTGGGTGATGGGCATTGAGGAGGGCACTTGTTGGGAAGAGCACTGGGTGTTGTCTGGAAACCAGTTTGACAATAAATTATATTAAAAAAAAAGAATAGTGTTATGAACATGTTTTCAGTTCTCTTATGTTAGTACTTAGGAGTGGAATTGATGGGTATTATAGTAACTCTCTATACAACTTTTTGAGGAATTGCCAAATTGCTTTCCAGACTGGCTGCAAATTTTTACATTCCCACCAGCAGTGTATGTGGATTCCAATTTCTCTGCATTTCTCTTTCCAACCAGTTTCTCCTCATTACCACTTGCCTAGCAGGTGTGAAGTGTTACCTCATTGTGTCCCCATTGTCTTTGCCTAGTAGTGCCCTCACTAACACCCATTGTTCAGTCAATGGGTGTAAAGACCTTGGTTTTCATGTGTGGTTCCCATAGAACAACTATAATAAATTTTATCATTAGTGTCATTATCTTTACGACACATAAACTTTCATAAATACAGTGATTGTTAAACTTATTGACTTGAGTAGCATTCAAGAAATATTTGTTGAAGGAATTAATGCATCTTCCTGACTGTTACTGACTTTGAACATCTTTTCATGTGGTCATTGGCATTTCTTCTTCTATTTGGAATTGCCTATTTCTCTCCATTGAGTATTTTTCTCTCCCTTGATGTCTTTTTCTTACTGGTTCCTCAGAGCTCTTTATATAACACAGATGTCAGACCTTTTCTGAAAGTATGTTGCAGATTTGTTTGCCCAATCTGTTATTTGCCAGTTAACCTTGTTATGATGTCTTAGGTTTTTCATGTTTAACATTTTTATGTTATCATATCCATGAATCTTTTTCTCTAAAGCTTTTGGGGTTGAGTGTTGCTTAGGAATAATTCACTATTCTTCAGAGTTAAATACTTATTTCAAATATATTCAGTTTTGTGATTTCATAAATAAATACATAAATTAGTAAGCTTCTTAAATAATGCATTTTCCTTTAAGTGCTGCAGTGACCTGTAACTTAGAGGTTTTGTTCTCTCATGTTCCCAGTGTCACTTATTTCTAAATATCTGTTAAATTTCCATTACATTTTAATGTGTCAATTAGAAGAGTGTTTAAAATTTTTCTTACCTTTTTTTAAGTTTATTTACTTATTTTTGAGAGAGAGAGAGAGCGCGTGCAAGCATGAGTGGGGTAGAGAGAAAGGGGGAGAGAACTTCAAGCAGGTGTGGGCTCGAACACATGAACCATACGATCATGACCTGAGTTAAGATCAAGAGTCGGGTGCTTAATCAGCTGATCTACCCAGGTGCCCCTCTGTTACCTGTTTTAATTTCCACTGCATTATGCCCATAGAATGTGACCTACGTAATTTCTAGTTTTTGGAATTTATTAAAATTCTTTTGTGGCTTATCTATTTCTTGGATATTTGAAATTAAAATTTGCTAAATAAAAAATTCTAGATTGTTTGTCTTAGTTTATCTCTGAAGGGTATGTTAAATCTTCCCTATGATTTTGAGTGAATCCATTTCTTTCTTTACAATTTGAGCAGCTTTTGCTTTATGTATTTTGAAACTGTGTTGTTTACATATAAACATTCATCCATCTTTTTGGTGGGCTATGCATTTTATCATTTCAGAATCTTATTTGGTTAATGCTTTTGTCCTAAATTCGTCTTTGTATTAATATTGTTAACTCTACATTCTTTTTGTTAGAACTCGCTGATATATATATTTTTTTCCCCGCCTCTTCTTTTCATTCTTTATTTGACATTTGTCTTAGGTGAATTTTTTGTAAACAGATATTGGCTGGAATTTTTGAACTCTAATCACATGTAGTTTTTATGTTTAATAGGAGCATTCATACCATTCACATTTGTCACGACAACCAACATATTCAGGCTTCTTCTGTATTAGCCAGTCCTTCTGCTGTTGATGAATGCCCTTCCCCCTGATCTTTGGTTGGCCCTTTGTTATCACTTGGATCTCAGCTTAAGTTTCACTTCTTCAGAGTGATTTTCCCTGACAACCTAATCTCATTTAGTCACCCTGTCACTTTCTAGCCTATCCCTGTTTCAGTTCTTTGTGGAGCATTTGTTACCATCAAATAGTTTTCTGTGAGAACTTAGACCTTGTCTGTCTTATTCAGAGCTGATCTTGGTACCTAGACCAGAACAGTGCCTAACACATAAAAGATGCTCAGACATATTTATTAAAAGAATATTGAATACATCCCATTTTCATTTTTTCTCTCTGTGATATGTTTATATTATTATACATAGATAGTTATATTTCATATGTTTTTCCTCTTTCCCCTGACTCCTTTGGCAGATTGGTTGTTTTTCCTCATCTTTCTGGCCCCAGTACCACTGGCCAGTTTAAAAGTATCCTTCCTTTCTCCCTTTGTCCCTCTCTTTTTTGTTATTAACTTTATATTTACAGTGATGTTTAAATCTGTGTTCACTGTCAACTTAGGAAACACCATGTGCCCTCCATTGTTGTACCTCCTCATTCTGGCCACTTTCCCATCCTCCACTTCATCTCTCCAGCAGGTGCAACTGTTATGTTACTTCCTCACTTCACTCTTCCACTCCCAGCTTCTAGGTTTTGTTAGAATGGTTTGGGGCAAGGCGCCTGGGTAGTTTGGTCGGTTAAGTGTCCAACTTCAGCTCAGGTCATGATCTTGCGGTTTGTGGGTGCAAGCCCCACGTCGGGCTCTGTGCTGACAGCTCAGAGCCTGGAGCCTGCTTCAGATTCTGTGTCTCCTTTTCTCTGCCTCTCCCCCACTTGTGTTCTGTCTCTATCTCTCAAAAATAAATAAATGTAAAAAAGTTAAAAAACAAAGAATGGTTTGATGTTCTTTTAAAGTTTCTCCTTATATTATGCCTTTTTTTTTCAGTAGCTATAAGTAGTTCACAGTCACATTACCATCATTTATTCAGAATTGATCACACATTTTGTTAGGTTCATTGATTGTATCAATCTCTTAGAATCTTTGTTCTGATTTAATTTTTTGTTGTTTTTTGGACTGGTGTGATTCCTTGAGTAATTTTCTCAGAAAAAGCAGTAGGTGGTATATTTGTTTCCTGTTGCTGTTGTAACACATTACCACAATCTCAAAACAGCACAAATCTATTATCTTCTAGTTCTGGTGGCCAGAAGTCCAAAGTGGGTCTTCCCGGGCCAGGCTGTGTTCATCTGGAGGTCCTACGGGAGACCGTTTCCTTGTCTTATGAGCTTCTTTGGCTCATGCTCCTTCCACTGTCTTTAAAATCTTCTACCACTTCCCTCTCCCTACTTCTCTCTCCCTCTTTTCTCTCTCCCTTTGGCACTTTTGTCTCCCTCTTTTAAAAACTCTTGGGATTATGTGGGGCCCACATGAATCATCTCTGTTGATCTTCCCATCTCTGACACCTGCAGAGTTCCCTTTTAGCACGCAAGGAGACAGTCACAGGCTTCCGTCTTGGGGAGTTACTATTCTGCCTACAAGTTGTGTCCTGTTGAAGTTCTTCTATGCAGAAAAGTCTGGTTGTTGCTCTTTGTTAGTCTCCTTTTGGAACTTTATAATTTCCCCTTTTGGGGAGAACCTGAGATCATCTTTATCTTAAGGAAAATAGTTGCATCTTAGAAAGTATAAAGTGGTTTTTGCTTGGAAGTTCAGATTGCGTAGGGGGTTGTGAACTGTGAAGGCAGTAGGTGGACTGTGCCAGTTCTTAAACCCTGTGTCTCAGCTCCACACCTGTCCTCTGCACTCTTCTGTCTGATGCTAGAGTTGGACTCGGCAGCTGCATTTCTCCTTGGCCACGTGGCTTCCTGGAAAGGAGGGGAATGGACTTCGTGTCTTCCTGACTGCCCGCAGTTCCATATTTCCACGCTGGCCCCAGTGACCTTTCTACTGAGTTGTCAGTCATGGGATTCTGGTATTATAAGCATTTTCTTTGGAAACTTGGCACGTGTGGTTCTGTCTTTCAGCTTCCAATGAAGCACACGTAATCACTCTTCCCTCTGGAAGCTTAGGGTTAAGAAATTTCAGGATAATAGAACTTTCATTACTCTCCTCCCTGACAGTTTGCAAGCCCTCTGAATCTGAAAACTCAAGTCCTTTTTTTTCTCTTTCTTTTTTTGACAGAGAAATCTTTTGGAAGATGATTCAGATGAAGAAGAAGACTTTTTTCTGTAAGTTTTTTTAAATAGCTTTATTGGAGTATAATTAACATCCAATAAAATGCATATAGAATTTATTATGAGTTTTGGTACATGTACTATACATCTGTGAAATCATCACCAACATCAAGTAATGAACATAACCATCACCTCTGAGATATCCCCCTACCCCTTCTAATCTGTCACTCTCCCAATCCCCAAGCTACACTGGCCTACTTTCTACCACCATAGTTTGTATTTCCTAGAATTTTTAAATAAATGGTATCTTACAGGATGCCTTTTTTTTTTTTTTACTGGCTTCATTCACTTTGCATAATTATATTGATATTCCTCCGTGCCGTCACATGTATCGATGGTTTTTTATTTCTAAAGAGTATTCCATTGTATGAATGTACTGCAGGTCATCATCCATTCACTTATTGATGGATATCTGCACTGTTTATAGTTTTAGCTGTTGTGGATAAAGCTCCTATAAACATCTGTGTGCAAGTTTTGTGTGGATTCGTGCTTTCAGTTCTCTTGGGAAAATACTTAGGCGTTAATTGAGTGGCTAGTATGTTCTCACATCTGTTTTCCAAAGTGGTGCAACATTTTATATTCCCACCAGCATCGCATAGGAGTTATAGTTGCTCTAAATCCAAATCAGTACTATAGTCAGTTTTACCACGGATGTGTAGTGGTATCTCATTCTGGTTTTAATGTGCATTTCCCTAATGACAAGTCATGTTGGACCTCTTTTTCAGTATTTGCCACCCTCATACCTTCTTGCATTAAGTATATGTTAAAATCTTTTGTCCAGTTCTAAATTTGTCTTTTTAGGTAGTTGTTTATATAGCCAAGATAGAAGTCCTTTGTCAGATATGTTTTACAGATATTTTCTTTTCATCTGTAACTTAATCTTTTCATTTTCATTATAGTATTTTTTTGAAGATCAAAGTGTTGATTGAAATGAGTTTATTACATTTTTTCTTGTATTGATTTTGCTCATTTAAGAAATCTTTGCCAAACCCACGTTCACTAAGATTTTCTCCTATGTTTTCTTCTTCTTAAAAAATTTTTTAAAAGATGTTTATTTTGAGAGAGAGGGAGAATGCATGAACACGGGAGGGACAGAGAGAGAAGGAGGGAGAGAGTCTGAAGCAGGCTCCATGCTGTCAGCACAGTCAGAGCAGGGTTGATCCCACCAACCATGAGATTGAGACCTAAGCCAAAACCAGGAGATGAATGCTTAACCGAGCCACCCAGGCATCCCCTCCTATGTTTTCTTCTAGGAGTTTTATAGTTTTAGCTCTATAATCTATTTCAAGTAAAATTTTATGCACCATTGAGGTAAGGGTGAAGGATAATTTTTTTTTGTTTGTTTGGCATATGGCTATCCATCCAGCTAATGAAAAGATTATCCTTTTCCCATGAATTGCCTTGATACTTTGTCAGTTAATTGATCTGATTAATTATCTACACTTAATGATTAGAAAGGGCTGTCATCATATAAGCCTGGGTTTGTATTTGCAAAGTTAGGAAGGAGGACAATTTGTGGCATAAGTTTTCCCTGGAGATTGTTGTAGGCGGATGTGCCCTTCTCCATACTCCGCCCCCCCCCCAAACATTTGCAGCCCTCTTTGTTATAATGTTGCAAAGTTATTTCCCCCTACATAAAAATATTTTATAAAAATAATTGACAGTCATGAAGCAGTGACAAGATCTCCAAAGAGTCACAAAGCTAATTGCCACAGTGGCAATTATAGTAAAAAGCCTTAGACCTAGAGCACTAGCTACCTGTCAGAAAAGAACTTAGTCTTGAAAAGACCAGAAGGTTAAATAAGTAATTCCCTCAGTGTCAGCAGGCTACCTTGTGAGAAACACTAACTCTTCATTTAAACCTGCAACATGCCCCTGAAAGTCACTCCCAATGTATCTTTACTAGAGGGCCTGACAAACAGCTAGCTCACTTGCTTCCACACACTGTGGTTCTGTTTGGGTGTTGAAGGGGAGACAAACCAAATAAACTTCTAAAAAAGTAATCAAAATCCAGGTTTATCATCCAGCAGTTTATCAACCCCCAGCAATATTCACAAGAGCCCTCCAAGGATGGAGCAACCTAAATGTCCATTAACAGGTAAATGGATAAGCAAAGTATGATATTTCAGTACAATAGAATATTAGTCTTTAAAAGGAAGGAAATTCTGGGGTGCCCGGGGGGCTCAGTTGGTTAATCGTCTGACTCGATTTCAGCTCAGGTCATGATCTCACGGTTCTTGAGATAGAGCCCTACATCAGGCATGGGATTCTCTCTCTCCCTCCCTCTCTCTCCCTCTTCCCCTCCCCTGCTCATGCACACTATCTCTCCAAATAAATAAACATTTAAAGATTTAAAAAGAGGAAATTCTGACACATACAACATGGATGAATCTCAAACCTTATGCTAAGTGAAAAAAGCTGGTTACAAAAGGATAAAATTTACGTGACCCACTTATATGAACTACCTGGAGTAGACCCTCATGGAGACACAAAGCAGACTGGAGGCGCCAGGGGCTAGGAAGAGGAGGGATGGGGAGTTAGTGGTTGATTGGTAGAGATCTTTTTTTTTTTTTTTTTTAAGTAAATTCTGTGCCTCACATGGGGCTTAAACTCACAACCCTGAGATTAAGAGTCACATGCTGTATCAACTGAGTCAGGCCCCCAATTCTTTTTTTTTTCTGAAATTTTTGTGATTTATGCCTTATTCTTGATCATCAGAAGAATGGTAATTACTCATAATGGAATATCCACAAGCTTTTATTTCCAGAATATTAAAATGATTGGTTGAAATGATACAACACTTGACTAACAAGTAATAGTTTGAGAAATGTTAGTATTTTCATAGACTTGAATTTCTCATTAGCTTTGTTGTTAAATTTAAGATGAGCAACAAAAAGTGTTTTGAATGGATTTTTCTCTATATCCATTTCTGATAATCAACCTTTTTTAATAGCCTAATTCAAAGGTGAATTTACTTTTTTCTTTCTATAACTGATCAGAAAGCTATTCATAGTAACTGGCACTCTTGTTACAGTGTTTCAGAGTTTAGTGATCAGAACAACCTGTAACTTCAGGTTAAGTAAACTATTTTCTCTGAAAGTTTTGACATTGAGAGGAATGAGGTCAGTTGTGGCCAGCACTAAGTACCGGAGAGGTACAGATGTGATTACACGTCCTTTGATTCCAGCAGACCAGTCACGTGTGGTTCTTTCTGGTAAATGACTGAGCACTAGCTACCTGTCAGAAAAGAACTTAGCCTTGAAAAGAGCAGAATTAAGCTTGATTGTGTGTGTTCTATTTTTTTATTTTAATGCTCTCATTAATATGTACTTGGTGTTTTGTTTTCAGAAGGGGACCATCTGGACCAAGATTTGGACCTAGAAATGATAAAATTAAGCAGTAAGTTCCTGAGTTACTCATTTGTTTAAGTGACTATTGTATTTCCGTATGGACCCAGGGTTGGGAGACTACAGCCTAGGAGCCAAATCTGGTTACTCCCTATTGTTCTAAATAAAGTTTTATTGGAACACAGCCATGCCTATTTGTTTCCTTATTGCCAGTGGCTGCTTTCAAACTACAGTGGCAGATTTGAGTAGCTGTGACAGAGACCTTATGGCCCACAGAATCTAAAATGTCTATTGTATGTCTGGCCCTTTATGGAAAAAAATTTGCTGAACCCAGATGTTGACTAACTATAACTACTGGATTGTAAAAACCCTGTAACTTTCTGTTTTCACAAAGCTCCCTCGGAATCGTAGCTGAGGAAATCCAGTGCTTGTTTGTTGGTTTTCTTAACTTGATTACTTTATGTCGAATGCATTTATGTAGCATAATCTCAAGGTCAATTTTGGCTTTAAATCTGTACTAGAGTCCAATTTTCAGAATAATAGATGTAATATAATAGGTTTAGTTTTTTAAAGTACAGTATTACTTATATTCCTCCAGAATGTTGTCCTATTACTTATTCTCATATATGTATTGATCTAAGTTATAGGTAATTAACTTTCAGTTTAAACCTTTTTCTGTATATGTTGCTGGGGATAGGTGATGGGTAATGCTGTAGTAAAGGTATCTAATGTTAGAAGGATCTGAGTCCTGACAAGGGAGACAATGGGCAGAGCAGTGAAACAGCCCTGGAAACATAGTTTTGAATACTAACTATGGACTATAAACTAAACGGCCTGGATGCAGGATCCTAGGGGGGAGAGCCACTGCTCTAGTTCGGGATACAGCTGGCACGTAGTGGGAAGGATGCTGTAATAGGAAATCAAGCTATTGTTAAGACACTTAGGCTTTAGTCAGGTAGCTGTTGGTATGGGGGAAAAAATACCCACACTTCGCCTAATCCTAGCTAATGGATTCTGAAATCAGAACCAGGGTTCCAAAAAACTGAGTGCTGGATAGGACATTTTCATTTTCTCTTACTGTCTGGCAAATAGCTTTGAACTTAACAGTCTAAAACAATACATATTTATCATCTCACATTTTTGATGGGTCAGGAGTTCACTCACTGCTTAGGTGGGCCCTCTGCACAGGGTCTTACGAGCCTGAAATCAAGGTTTCGCCAGGGCTGTGATCTCATTTACTGACCGAGCTCAAGTAGTGTTGGCAATTATTTTCCTTGCAGTTGGGAGTAGCCATGATAATTTTCTCCTTGAAGGCCAGCAGAAGAGAGTCTCTGCTGCTCCAAGTCTCTGTTGGCCAGTAAAGATACAATGAACTACTTAGATTCAGGCAGTTCATAACATATGTAGGCAGTGAAAGGAAGAATGGCCAGACTCTCTGGGTTCTCGTATGCACCGAAAATGGTGCTTCCAAAACCGAAGGGGCTGCACGGCTGTAATAGGGGTTGTGGGATAGCCTGTTACCCAGGAGCCGGTTCTGCATGGTGGCTCAGCGCTTTCATAGTCTGCAGATGGCCCTGCAGAAAGCCTCCTACATCAGCAGAACCTGGGAGGTGGTAAGAAATTGTCTTGTGGACAGTCTTCTAGATAGATGAGTGGGAGATGGCCTCATAGCCATTCATCTTCTCATGTTCTGGGAGGATTATAAAGCATTCAAGGCCATCAGGATGCCATGGCAGAGCTGGTCCTGTGCACTGAGCCAGCGTGACATCTGTATGTACCCACACGGTTCTCATACCTAAGCTGCCCTAGACAACAGGACCCACTGATGACATACGTGTCTTTGTCCTGCCCACCTGCTTGGTCTCCTCTGATATCCTCTGCAGGGTGAGCCTAGTACTGAGTATGGCCTGTTGAGTCTTCTGAATATGATTTTCCAGCGGAACCCCAAACCATGGCTGGTTGTACATTTTCTGTGTTAGCAAGTGCCAAGTGCACACACAAATATATACATGTGCATATTAATTAGCACAACATCTTTGGTGATCACGAAATTTTAGAAAAGGAATTGTTGAGTAAGTATAATGATTCTCTCATTTAAAAGGTGGTCAGTCATCAAAATAATACATAGTAAACCTTGTGGGCTCAGACTCACGAATGCTTATTTAATTCAGTGTCTGTGCCCAAAGTGCTCCAAGATGGCAGAGCAGAGCCTACCACACAGCTTGCCCGTGGACTGATACCTGGCTTTAGTTGAGTAACCAAAATTGCTAACACACTGGTGAGTTTCTTTCAGCTATGTGATCACTATGTAATTTGTAACATTTATTACAGGGTATCCTTGACTGTGTGGATCAGCAACATTGTTATATTGTTTGAATTCAGTTGGCATGTTGACACCAGATTATTTGCACAAAAAATATTCATGTGTTTGAGGGAAGATTTTTTTTTGGTGAGATTTAAAATAATCACATGCCTGTATGAAATGTATGATTCTCTTTGGAATATTTTCTTTGCTTTTAAGTTAAATAATAGCTTTATAAATGCAGCTCTAGTGGATTACAGTCATTCTCTGTTCGGGGTAGGGAATTTCCTGACTATAGTCTTGGTCTAATCAGTTTAACTTTATAAAAAGGTCCCCAAGGAATGTTCCATGATGTAACATATATATATATATATATATATATATATATATATATATGTTCCATGATGTAACATATATATATATATATATATATATATATATATATGTGCAAAAATGCAGCATAACTTTAAGCCTTCTTTTGTCAACAGTACCTTAAAAAGCCACAAGATGGGGGTGTTAACTCTAAAAATAAATATTTTCTTTATAAAATAACGGAAGAATGTGGCTGAGCATTTTTTTTCTGAATGGAAGATCACTGACATTAAGCACATTCTAAGGGTTAGGCATTGTGCTAAGTGTTTAAAAACACTGTTACATCTAATTCTCACAAGTGAGAGATGATCATCTTTATTTTAAAGGTGGAAAAACAGGCCGCAGGAGGCTTGAAACAGACTCCGCGACATCGTGCAGCTCCCCGTTAATAATTAGAATAGAGACGTTTCTGGAATACAAGTTGTGTCAGACTCTCAGGATGATTTAAGTCAACACTGAACTGTCTTTTCCTTTCTGCATGTCTCTATCTTTTCCTGCGTATGCTCTCTCTTGTGTCCTTTCTTCTACCATACGACTCGAAATGACATAAGTCTCCACATCCTCCTAAACAAACTCACTTTTGTTATAGAGTTATTAATTATATCTTTAAGTTAATGCTCATCATCTGCTGACACTCAGTTGCTCAAATTATAAATCTAGGAGTCCTCCACCCTTTGCTTACCCCACCTTCTTCACCAGTGTCCAGTTAATCACTTGGCGCTTGAAATATCCCCTCCTCTTGCCTAGACCTCTCCCACCGTCAACCACCTTCATCACTCTGCCCATGTCACACTTATCCCCTCAGAATTCGGGACGAGGATCTTGATGCCATCTCTCTCTGATCCAGGCTGAATTCCTCTAGGCTGCATGACTGGTACCATGGGCTTCCTTCCGTGTGGCACTTCACACATGGTGGTATAATCCTGGATCCCAGTTTTCCCAAGAGACTGTAATCTTTCTAAAGACTGGACTTACAACCTTCACATCAGTGTCTTCAATAAATAGTATCTTAATAATTCCTTAGTAAATGTTTTTTGAATGAATGAAATATTTCATTCAGATCAGAAAATATTTGTTGAAAACCTACCAGGCACATTTCACATGACCTAGGAAATAAAAGGATGAATGGGACAGTCTGCTTTGAAGACATTTAAGCTGTAATGAGGAGGATGGGATCGACATAAAATACAAATAGAAACCAGTACCGTAACTGCTGTGAAAATGTAACAGATATTGTGAAATGTGTTATCACTTGTTTTTAAAAAATTAACCTTTATATTAAAATAAATAATTTTCTATAGGAGTTGCATTCTGAGCATGAGAACATCTTGAAATACAGAAACACAATTATGAGATTTTCCGTTATTAAATAAGGGTTTACAGTAGCTGGATTAAGAGTGTATACTAGTGGATGGTGACTTTTTTTGTTTTGGTTTTAAGCCCATGTGTGGCGTATTCGTGTCCATAGTGGCCATCATGTGATCATGCGTAGGGCTGCCATGCATGTCCACTCCCACCGGCAGTACCGTCTTACTGTAGGCTGCTGTCATGGCTACCGTCATCTCCTGCAAATGCTGAAAAACACCTGCCTGGGTATTTCGAAGCTGGCCCTTGATGAACAGTAGCTGTGTCTCTATCCCAGTTCTCAGAGTTGAATGGAGACCTCCACATACATTTTATATCTTCCTCAAGTAACTGGATATGCTTTTGCAGGACTTACACCCAAATTGTCCGCTTGTTCAACAAATGTTCATTGAATGGGTACTCTGCTCCAAGCACTGTGGCTGGTACTGGAGCTGCAAAAGTGAACAAGATTTGCACATTTTCTGCATTCATCAAGCTTAGCTTCTAGCCGGGGAAAGGCAGGAAATCGGTGTGTACTTTCCCTTAGTGTTAAAGGCTTTAAAGGGAGAAGTGGGATGGGGATGGGCCGTGTCACAGCGCTGAGTTAGTGCAGTACACTCCTTGCACATTTGGACGCAAGTTGCAGGAGAGCTGGAATTGTCTGCTTTCTTCATTATTGTCTTCCCAGTGCCTAAAACAATACGTAGTGGGCTCTCATTAATTATTGGATACATTAATCAGTTGCTTAAGTATTTGTGCTGTTGTTCTTAGGGTGAATATTTTTAGCTCTTTGTTTAGAGGATTAGGAATTACAAGACATCTTAGGAACTGGGGGACTTGTTCAGAACTTTTTGGACTGAAGAGAATTCTGCTGGTCCCAGCTTGGTTCTGCTTTAGTCTAATGTCCTCCAGTAGAATCTGAGGCCCTGAACTCTGGGGAGCTGTGGTGGTGACCCCTGAGTGTGTGTGTGGCTAGTCAGTGGGTGTACCATAGGAGGGAGGGACTGTCCTCACACATAGTAATTGCTCCTTGAATCTGAGACTGCTTCTGAACCCACCTATGGCTCAGGGGGCCTCCATTTTTACTTTAAAGCCAACTTTTTGAAGATACAGCTCTGTGACAGGGAAGAGAACTTTTTTTCAAAATTACACATCCATGCCTCACACCTGACTCACTGGGTTAATTTGAGGGGGTAGTGTGGAATAGAGGGTAGAGACAAGATGTGTATTGTGAGTTTTTTTTAAAAACCTCACAATTGTGAGGTGGTGAAATTGTAATAATTGACACAATTCTTTCTTCCCCAACTAGAAACAATTGCATATCCTTATATATGCTTTATATATATATGATGTATAAATAGATATATAATCCAATGCATTTTAAACATATTTTGAGTTGTAAGAACCATGAGTTCACTTTATTTCTCCTTTTAAATATTTCACTGGTGTGACAATTTTATTAAGTAATTTCAGGTAATTTTTGCCTAACAGAACAGAGGAAAACTAAACACTTTAAATTACTTAACATTTCTGTGTTTGCATAGTTGAAGTTACTCCTGAGTGAGAGTAGGCAGCTAAGAACCAGTTAGATAAACCACTGAAGATGAACCCTGACACGGAGCTTGATCTCCCGAGCCTGAGACTGTGACCTGAGCCGATATCGAGAGTTGGACAGATGCTCCACCAACTGAGCCATCCAGGGGCCCCGAAGATTAAGTATTTATTTAGTTAGGGCAGGCCCTCATAACATAACATAACAACACAACACAACACAACATAAAGGAGGAAATTATATTTTCATTTTGAAAAACAGCAAAACAGTTTTTTCTTTCTGCTCTCTCTCGGCTGCTTCAAAACCTTCCCGGGTGTGCCAGTGCCTTAAACCCTTAAACAAGAAAACTGATGAGCATCCATGTACATTTCCATTTTGGAAACTGAATATTGTCATAAGCTGAAAGCATCCTAGGCAGACTCCTTTGTTAGCCTTAGTGTATAAACCACAGCAGACGTTTATGTATTAGCTGTGTCTGTGATGCCTCCTTAGCCTATTGAAAAGAAAAGGAAACTGGATTATTTAGAGTCAGACTATTTGACTAAATTCTGCAGTTACTAGGCATTCTGGCAGTACATTTAATTTGCAGCAACAGAGCTAAAAACAAACTGTCTTTAAGTTAAATATTACTTTCACTAATCTTTAATTGCCTGCATATTCAGGCCCACAAATGGAAGGACATTGCTACAAAGCCTTAAAAATTTATAGTTGAATTAACTGCCTGAGAACTTGCTATTTTCTATCATGGAAGTTTTCTTTTCTTTTTTTTTTTTTTTTTATCATGGAAGTTTTCTAATGAAAGTTTTAGCAATTATAAAATTCTTAAAAGAAATAATTTTTAAATCTTTCTTTTAAACTAGTGTTCAGAATCAGGTGGATGAAGTTATTGATGTCATGCAAGAAAATATTACAAAGGTAATTGAAAGAGGGGAGAGACTAGATGAACTACAGGACAAATCAGGTACAGATACTTCATATATTTCTTGATATTATGAATCTGTGTTTTGATAGTTTATTTCTCCTCACATTTCTCTAGCCAAAGTTTAGGAATCTTGATTTTGGACAATGATATTTGGTCCTCAAGTTTGTGATTTTAGTACTTTAATTTTAGCTCCCTTTATTTGAATCATCTTATTGCATTATTTGGTTGAGGGTGGAAATTTTAAAATTTATTCTTGAATAGTTAGAGTAGAAATTTTTTTGCCTTATTTTGTTGATATACTTGTATTTCTCATGACTCAGGGAGGAAGTCTAATCACTTCTTTTCAACACTTATGTCAAGTTTGATCTTTTTATCTTCTGCTTTTTCTGGCAACTTAGCAGCGTTTCTTTACTGACAAACGTTAGTCTGTCTCTGTACTTATAACAGTTGCTGGCATATATTAGGTATTCAAATATTGTGAAATGATGAATAGCTGAATACCTGACTGATCCTGGACAGACATGTCTAACCAAAAAACTTATTTAACCACTTTTAAAATTCATTGTTTTACTTCAAAATGAGTCTCTTTATGTATCTTCTAAGAATCTAACCTTCTCCACATGTAGTCTTTTTTTCTATAAGTGTGTCAAGTACTTGAATTTTTAGAGTATTTTCTTACCAGAACTCCTAATTTATGTGAAAGCGTTGAGGCCCTGGGAAGACTTCTCTTAATTTTACTGTAAAATGGATTGAGCAAACTGATCTGTAGCCCCTTTTTGTGCTCTTTTTCCCCAACACAGATTGCCAGTCTGTGGGTGGAAGAAAGGGAGGATGTTGTTTTCGTGCTTAAAAGGGAACACATTTGCAGAAGTAGAAATTAATATTTTCTTGTCTTTGTGTGACTAGATAAAAGAATCCTGTTATGTCGTTTAATCCTTCTCTCCATCCTCTATGTGATATAGAAAGCTTATCGGATAATGCGACTGCTTTTAGCAACAGATCCAAACAACTTCGAAGGCAGATGTGGTGGCGTGGATGCAAAGTAAGTGAGAAGACACTGGGTAAGTGGCCAGCAGCTCGGGTGGCCTTCCGGGATAAAGGGCCTCTGGAGTCACGGCTCGGCAGGGAGCGGGGGAGACGGGGCGTCAGAGACCCACGCCGCCTTGTTTATAGCTTCTGAACTTGGGACACGCTGGGAGTCAGTGAATATTTGTTGAATTAATTATAGCTTCGGGGACAGGAATAACTAAAGGAATCAAGCAGTTCCTAAAAGGATGTTTTCATGGACTGCTTCACAGAAAGTAACCCACATTTTATCAATGATTTAGCTTCTTGAAGACTCATTAC
Organism: Suricata suricatta; assembly: GCF_006229205.1. Classification (NCBI taxonomy): domain Eukaryota; kingdom Metazoa; phylum Chordata; class Mammalia; order Carnivora; family Herpestidae; genus Suricata; species Suricata suricatta. Next base: position 121,256,464 of record NC_043702.1, on the reverse strand, counting down.
CTTGTAAGAAATACAAGTTTTTCATCTAATTTACTAGTAGTACCATTTTGGGGCAACTATTAAACATATTAAAAATATGGAATGGAAGCTAGAGAAAAAGAGTTTTCTGTTGGAAGGGGAAAAAATAAAAGCAGTTTATATGTCAGAATCCATTATGACAAATGGAACTTAAAAAATTTCACTATCCTTTATTATTCCAGAGAAATAAGAAATAAAAGAGAAAAAGAAAAAATGAGAATCAATATATATACTAATATATTCTTAACAAAAATCTTTATAGAAATGAATTTACCTCTTAAGTCAAATATGGCTACTAATCATTAAACAGAAAATGTTTAAGATTTTCTAGTGAATTTCATGTCACGCGAGCAGTTTTCTTTGTCCTCCCAATTCCATATGTCATCTTTGGGTTTGTTGAAAATCTTAGACATACACGCACTGTTTTTAATCTCTCATTTTCAAGTTTAGTGATAACTTTCTAAACTTGGCTTTGCCACATACTAAGGATTTCTTCCAAGGGTTGTTGTGGATTTACTTATTTTTGTCTGTCTACCTGTTGAATCCTCTTACTTTCACAAAGAGACTGGAGAAAGGAACATGGTCCATTGTTCCCCTTGTGTGGAATTTTTATTTTATTTTAAATTTGTATCCTTTGAAGAATAAATTTTCCATTTTCTTTTAAGTTTTCCATTGTCATAGAAATCCTCTATCCTATAAAACCTGGTGTGGAAGAGCAAAGGTCCATGAGCCACTCACTTCCTTTCCCCATACATACACGTGACCCATTCTTGTAGCCACAAAAAGATGATCATAATGTGCATTTTGACTAGCTTTCTTTAGCCATATCTAAAGATTGTTGTTTTGTACTTTCTGAATTTCAGATCAGGAGATTAGAGGAACTGTATGCTTCTAGAGAGAAAAATGGAATTATATTTTTAAATTGCATTTTAATTAGATTTCTAAATAGACCCTATGTCACTGCCATTTTCTGGGTTAACTTTATAATGGTTATTTAGGAAAGGCTGAGAAAAGGGAAGTGGGGACAGAGCCCAGATCAGAAGTTGCCAATGGCTAAGGGCAGGGCAGTGGATACTGACTGTAACTGGGTGTGAGGGAACTTGGAGTGATGGAAATGCCTTGTGTTTGACTGATGGTGGTGATTGATAACTATATCTTTGTCAAAACCCATCAGAATGAACTTTAAAAGGGTGAATTTTATTCTAGAGAAAGTGTATTTCAATAAACCTGACTTTAAAAATAAGTGAACAAAGTTAACCCAATGGGTGGGGTGGGAGAATGTCTACATATTTTGGTCATCATAATTAATAATTTCAGTAGACACCTGGTGTCCAAATTGCAAAGCTCCCTTGGTCACTTTGCTCTTGTCATAAATGTAATGCCACAAAAATGTTACCAGTAGCTCTATTTTAGAAACCTATCATTAGCTACTTCTGGTTGCGATTTCTGATACTCCTCTAATGTTTCATGTGTTTATAGTAGCTGGGTATCTTTTTTTTTTTAATTGATGAACCATCTTTAATCAATTATCTGTGAGAATGTTTGATGAAAACAAGACTTCCATATAGAATTCATTGGGAAAATCAAACCAATTTATAGCTTATGCATTTTAGGATTAAATGAGGAACATGACCATATTATAGAGCAGTGACTTGAAAATATTAAGCAGCTGACTGTGGACCAATTTTAAGAGGTTTCTCCTTTCAACTGAGAACCTGGCATGCAGGGTGCCCTTAGGCAAGTGATTTATTAAATGAGGTTATTCATGAAGGATCTATATTCCTCAAAATGGAGGCAAAAAAATGCCAAAAAGAGAGTAAAGGGAACAAAGACCCATGGAATTCTCATACATTTAAGTGCTATAAAACATGCTGCTCTATATATACATACTGAATCAGTTGTATTAGATGCCTAGGTTATTCATCATATCCTGACACTTTTGAACAGAATTACTAAAATTTCATACTTTTCCTGGTCTCCTATTAGAAATGAACATGAGAAATCATAGACGAAATGTTCAGGCCCTTGCAAGCTTTGATTGTTACAGTTTGTGATGCAGGGGGTATATATAGCCTTGAACAATAAAATACAGTCAAGCAAAATCCCTTGAACTTGGGAACTCTGATTATTTACAAAATGATGCAGATAGCCAGCAAGTTCACATGAGAAAAATGTGAAAACCTTTCAAGGATTGAGCCTGTTCACTGATGAGTTAGTTTAATGTAATAGATAGTACAGCAGATAATCTTGACTTTATTAACAAGTCAAACATTAATATCTGTCTTATGCCTTTTTGTGTGTTGTAGATAAAAGCCATCATGGCTTTGGTCGCTGTTATCCTTTTGCTAGTGATTATCAGTAAGTATTTCCTGGACTAGTAGTTTTGTGGGGTGTATTATTTGTTTTAGAGTTCATTTTAATTTCCCTTTTAACTTATTTTCAGTTGACCCAGTAGAGCTGACTAATGTCAGGATTGAATAATGACTTCTGACCCAAATCAGGACCTCTTAACCTACCTAGGATCTGTAGCTCTGAAAATGTTCGTAAATGGTGTGTAAAGTTTTATGTTTTTGCACATGTACATTTTTATGGGAGAGAGTCTATAACTTTTATCAGATTCTCAAAGATTAACTTCCTACACCCCACCCCCACCCACCAATATAGGACTAAGCCATTTGAGGCCAAATGTGGCTACTCTTACACCAGTTTCATTATTAACTTTAGGTATGGAAGCTTGTATTTCATACTATCATTTGGAGGACAAACCCAGATAAATTTTCACCATATGATAGTTTTTTGTTTTGTTTTTTATTTTGGATTTGAACTTGCTTTCAGGCTTTAAAGCATAAGTCTTCTCCTTTCCTTTTTTTCCTGGGTATTCTTATTAAAGTCGAGTCATTTTTGTTATCTGTTTTTCTCCAAAGCCTCTTTACCTATGTTTACAGGGATTTTTATGACGATTTGAAAGTGTCTCAAAACAGCCATTTGAAAATTTCCATGGTAATATTCTTTGTAAACAGAAAAAGTTTGTTCCAAAGAAATATTGCTGATCCTCAGTGGGTTCTGTGTTTGGGAATTCCCCCCAGGTGACACTGATTTATAAACCAGAAATCAATATTGAGGTGCTTTCCCAGGCGCTGGCAGCTGTGTTGAGAGCAGAGACGATTCAAGTCCCCTGACATGCCCGTTCTCAACTGATGTCCAGTGGGGCCATGCTCTGCCTTTCTGGTTTCAGCTCTCATAAGATAAACAGGTGTCTAAGTCTATTTAGTGCCACATTTCTCACATTTTGTGTATTTGGTTGGTGATTTCACTGTTCAAGTGGCCCCGAGTGTAGTGCCGAAGTGCTGTGCAGCCTCAGGAAGGCTGTGATGTGCCGTATGGAAAGTCCATGTGCTAGATAAGCTCCATTTGGGCATGAGCTCCAGTGCTGTTGGCCAGGAGCTTAATGTTAATGACTCGACAATATATATTAAAAGGTAAAGAAAACACAAGGCTATATATTGATTGGTTAACAAAAATGTAACCAGGAGCTTGCAAGAATTTAACCCTGCATTTTCCCTAGGAACAACGATTCAGTATTCACTGAGTCAATGTTTGTGGTGACTTTATAGAACGTAATTACTGTAGTTACCAAGAATCGACCATACATTGATGGTTGATAATTTGGAAAATGTGGAATAAAACATAAGTAGTAAAATTCACTTGTAATCTTACTCTGCAGAGATAGCTACAGTTAGTATAACTATTATATATACTTCAAGTCTTTTCCTATTAATATATTAAGCATGCTTTTCAAAAATTAATATCATATATACTTTCCAATATATATTATAAAGTGGGAAAACATAATATTTAAAAAATATTTTAGCAGCTTTATGCCATGGTAATACTGCCATAATCTATTTGATCAAAATGCCAATAGTAGGGGTACCTGGCTGCTCAGTCAGGAGAGCATGTGTCCCTTAGTCTCTTGGTTCTGAGTTTGAGCCCCACATTGTGTATGGAGATTACTTAAAAATAAAATCACATTATAAAAAACACCAGGGGCACTTGGGTGGCTCAGTTGGTTAAGCATCCCACTCTTGATTTCGGCTAAGGTGATGATCTCAGGGTCAGGAGATCAAGCCCCATGTTGGGCTCCATACTGAGTGTGGAGCCTGCTTAAGGTGATCTTTCCCCCTCTCTCTGTCCTTCTCCCCTGCTCATAATCTCTCTTTAAAAAAAAAAAAAAAAAGTACATTATTTAAATTGCAAATGTTAGGTATTTAGTTTGTTTTATGATGTTTTGGCTTATTTATTCTCATTTGTTGTCTTTCATCTCAGATCATATCAAGTATCTTCCTCTGTAGCTATTGCCGGAAGTAGACACAGCTACATTTAGGAGCATGTTTTTAACATAACCTGTGAATCTGATTTTGATATGTTTCTTTTTGATGCTTTTCTTTTCCAGTTCTTATAGTCGTGAAATACCGTACTTGATTTGGTGACAGAGATCTTCATTACACAAAATCTGGGACAACAGTAGTAAAAAATTGCTGCATAATTTAAATGAAACCCATGTATATAACTTCTGAAACTTCTTTTTCAAGAAACTAAGAGGCAAGTATCACTTCAAATTGGAGCATTGAGAATGTCCAGTTATCTTCCTCCCTTCTAACAAAGTGTTTTTAAAAATTATGTTTAAGGCAAAGATAGCCAGCCTCTGTTTTGCCATATTCCAAGGATCTAATTTGAAACCAGATACTTGCCGGTCCATTGTTTGTATTCGTAATTAAACAGTGATGACAATACCACATGCTGTTAGTGCAAGGACCTGCATTACCACGTGGACCCAGGGTCAGGCGGGGGTCCGGAAGCCCGTGGAGAGCACCAGATCGTTAGGCCACCACGCACCGCGTCGTCCTTCCCTCGGTGTTTGCAAGACCCTTCGCACATTACAGTTGCTTTGCGAGCAATCTCCACATGTTTATGGGCGTAACAAAAGCTAAATGTTGTGAATGTTGCTGCCTTCAGCTATAAATAACTAAAACATTCCAGTAAACCTATTTTTGACTGTATAAGGGAATGTGTAGTAATTTTTTGGCATTTGGATTATGGAACTGGAAAATTTAAACAATATGAAAAGCATAGTGTGGCACCATAAAACTGGAGATAATAAAATTATCAGAGAACATCACTGGAGTGCTTGAAAACGAATGGCATGGTTCAGTCCGTTTCCAGTTAGCCTCCAATAAGGAGGGACTGGTCCTGATGTGAGTAAATGAAATCCACAGGTAACTTATTCTCTAACTTTGTTCTCTTTGATAGCTTTTCTCTTTAACTTCAACTAGTCCTGCCAGAAGTGCTAAAAGTAGCAAAAATCATCTGCTTAGAATTTGCTATTTTTGCATTCCGTGATCACCCCCTGAGAGATGCATGTCATACAATCAAGTGTCAAATTAGCCACCAATAAGAATATAAAAAGCCAGGAGATACTCATCTGTCAGTAACCTAATAGCTAGAGTCACCATTAATCTAAGTCTGTTTTTATAGCAACAAACTGTATTGTTGTCTTTAAAATGTGCCAACCTCCTTACGTCGCTTAAACAAGTCAAAGTGAAAATACATAGCTCTCTAATGTGTTCAAGGAGGAAGCTTTATCATAACATGGGAGGTTCTGCAGAAACTGGTGCGCGGGGATATGTTGACTATATGTGTAACTAAATCCGAGACAGGGTTAATAGAAGAAGCAGTATTTAAATAGGAAGAAAAACAATCCTGTATAGGTTTTATTTCTTTGGTCATTTTAATTCAGGATGTATGAAACATAGAATCTGTTTTTGTCTTAATTCTACAGGCTTAGTACTAAGAGGCAAAATGTTCTGTTTAAATGGGAAGGAATACGAAGGGAGGAAGCATCTTAGGAGATATTCAAGGGGCGCCGGGGTGGCTCAGTCGGTTAAGCGTCTGACTCTTGATTTCAGCTCCGATCGTGATCTCACAGTCCTCTCACAATGAGGAGCCCCACATTGGGCTCTGCACTGATAGCATGAAGCCTGCTGGGAGTCTCCCTCTTTTCTCAAAATAAACAAACATTGAAACAATGACAACAAAAAAAGAGATACTCAAGACACCTGCAAGTTACAAAGATCTAACTATAATCACTAAATTTTAGAGTCCAATAAGAATATTTTAAAAAAGGTAAAGGTCTTACATACTATAGGGAACTGTCACTCGTCTCTCTTTGTAAATGTCAATGTAGATAATTAATACTAAATCCTTTAATAATATAGAGGATATCCAGGGAAATGAGCATTTTAGAATTTCAGTAGTTCAGGAATGGAAATGTTTTAACAGAGTGGATCGAATCATTCCTAACATGTATGTATGTCTTTTATTTGGGATTGGAACTAGATTTATTCAGTGGTTAATTTTCCATTAGGTGTAGAAATCTGGTTTCTATGTGATTATTTCTCTAAAAGTCCACATTTCCAGAGTTTCTTTTAATCAAGTATGCCACTCTTAAATCTAAAAAAATTATTTTTAAAAATTTTAACCTTAAAAGTATTTATATGATAATAACATATATATGTAATTCTCTTTAAATATAAATACTGGTGGGAGGTGTGTCACTCTGTATACTAGTGGTGGCTTGGTTCACAGTTTACCATTTTGTCTTTCTTGGTCTTGATTAATCCTGAGACTCTTAAAATAGCTGGCATGTCATGACTTTATTGTGGTAATCTTAAACAGATGAGCCTTTTAAAAATTCAAAACAGAAGAAAAATATGTTGTTCAGATTGATGCCAGACCTGCCTTCCTTCCTCCCTCCTTAATCATTCTTTTTCTCATTCAGCTCAGATCATCCTGCACTTGAACAATGAAGTTTTACCACTATCACAACTATTATTATTTAAGAGCAACAAAGATCAACAGAAAAATTCAAGTAGCTTTATAAATACTAGTTGCTACCCAGTGAAATCAGGTCACTATTTTTATAATGCCTGAATCATACCCTTATGATTTATGTTGAATTACCACAGCCTGTTACCCTGCAGCAATTTCATGACTATAGTACTAACTCCCTATGATTATAACCCACTATTACCAGTGGTCTTTGGCTTATCTATACTGATAGAGCTCGCTGGAAATTGCACTTAAGAGTTTATGAACTTGAGGATTCCTTGATTAAATCCAAGTTCAATATTGACAATGGAACATTATCTAGAAGTGAGGAAGGATAGTGTACATCATATAGAAATACATTGTGTCAGCTCTCCTGTGGGCCACTTACTACATTCTTACTGGATAATCACTCTGCATTAGGAAATAACTTCCACATTTTTATAGCAAAAATTGACATCTTTCAGTTCTGTATCACACATGGATTTCCTGAAGATGATTATGCATGTGTAGACTAAGGAAGCCAGAATAAAAATAAATTGAAATTTCTCATTGTCAATACACTTTTCAACATGGTCGATGCCCTGTCAGCCTTGTTGCCCACACTTACCCCTACATCTGTATATATGGACACTGACTAAAAAATACACACGAAACGGGCACCTGGGTGGCTCAATCTGGTAAGCGTCTGACTTCGGCTCAGGTCAGGATCTCACGGTTCATGAGTTTGAGACTCGTGTCAGGCTCTGTGCTAATATCCTGGAGCCTGCTTTGGATTCTGTGTCTTCATCTCTGCATCTCCCCGACTCGTGCTCTATCTCCAAAACAATCTCTTTTTTAAAAAATATATATGCAAGAAATAGTTTTTCATGTTAAGAAGGGATGCCATTAAAAGGTCCTTAATTGTAGGGAATCAGAGTATCACTAGGTCAAGGATAACTAAATGCTCTGTTTTTCTAATCTGATTTTGTGTTTTCACATGAAGATGTGACTGAAGTTAATTTTTCTGCAAGTGTGTAGTAAGGGCATGAGTCAGTCCAAAAGCATGTTTACGTTTGTTTTAGAATATGTTGTATGCTTATCTTTGTGCACGAAATTGTCCCAAAGCAGTGTAAAGACAGTCCTATGGCACTCAGACGTGCCTTCTCAGTCTGCCCACTGCTGTTTTCATGTTGTAGACAAATGGAAGCATGCTGCAGACTGGTGTAGGGCCTGGGCCATCTTTTTAAGTTTGATTTGGTCTCTTTTTCTGAAAGTCCAATAGAATACGGGATGGGGACACAAACTCTTTGATTCTGGTTCCTGTCTTACTAGAAGAAACTACTTAGAACAGGGCAGTAGGGATGGAAAGGAAAGCATGACCAACCCAGTTAAATTGGATAAATGTAAGCTTGTGAAAGCACAGATAATACCGTATTTCTGTGTCTCCGCGGCACCCAGCACAATGCTGTGTACGGGGCAGCTTCTAAATTGTGTGTCACCCCAGTGTGCTGGTGTGTGAGAGTCCACTTCCATCGTCCTCGCTGCAGAGAGGACCTGATGCATGTCATGGTGGCCTTTCAGCTTTACCAGGAAACATTAGTGCTCTTGACTCTAACTGGATATAGAAGAATTCCGGTTTTATGGTATTCCACCAGGTTCTTTTTATTTGAAGAAGTCTTAGTAATAGATGATTTGATTTCAAGGCTACAAAGTAAATGGCCTATCAGAGATGTTAGCAAAATGTTAAAGATCAAAGTAAAAGAAAATTCAACCACTTGATTTTTATTCTTTTGGGTATGTGTCTCTGTGTGAAATTTCATACTCTCTTACGTAACCATTTTGATAAGTGCCTTTGACGTTTTAAGATGTGTGGCGGAGATGAGCGAATGTAAATGTCATGTGCCCTGGTCTCTGGCTTCTGAGTTCTTCACACCATTCTCACCAGTGTTTCAGAGTTTAGGATGTTGTGTTCCTATCAGATCTGTATTTATAGCTCCTCCATCGTAAATAATAAACTATTTCATAGAAAAAATTAAGCAATCTGGCTTATTCAGTATGTGTTACTTGTTGCCTTACCTTCAAAGCCTTGCTTATTTAAAATAACATCTGGCCAGTCACCCTGATTTAACCCATCTCAGCTTTCCAACAGAGTACCTGAAGGGGAAAATAAGAGAAAAACTATTCTGTCGCTAAAAACTGCCCAGTGACAACTTATTGATGGAATCAGGAGGAATTTCTCCGTGTGAAAATCACGATGTCTCAGGTATGGGGAAAAAACAAGTGGTGGAATGCTCACGACCCACTGCAGTCATGTCTACTTGAGAGGACAGAGGACAGATTCTCTTAGACTTAAATGTCCCAGTCAGAACCCTGATGCGTCCCTCAGCTGGCCGGTGTCTCTAAAAGTAGAGACAACCAGAGTAGTGTTCATTGTCTTCCACCTCCCTCTACCTACACACTAAATTTCGTCTTTTCAATATTCCAAAAATGGGGGGGGGGCGTGATATTAGGGGCACATTGTCCCCTGAGCTCTATAGTCTCCACAAGTAAAATGCTGCAGTAAGAAATGGAGCGGGAAGCACCCTGACAAGTGCGTTCTGAAAACAATAGCATTTAATAATAATCTAATCGATGTGTGAGAGAACCAGTCGGGTAGGTCAGATCGGAGGACCTGAATCCAACAGTCACACTTGGTGAATGCCTACTGTGTGCTAGAAGGTACTGTGGAGCAGGTGAACATCAGCCTGCTTTTCGGCTGCTGGTTCAGGAAGGGCTCTGACGAGTAGCCAGCTGAGCACGGCCACAGGCAGTGCACTTACCCCATGTGTTGAGCAAGGGACTAGCTGTCTGAGGAGTCTTCCAAGATGCACGCGGGATCTGCGAGCACAGTGCAACAAGGGACAGGGGCAGCGTGTCCTCTTGGATCCTCCCAGGCAAATCTACAAATCCGCTATTGCTTCTTCCTTCTGAAAAACCCCAACCAGCTCTTCTCCCCACTACCCTGTCAGCTTCATACCTCATCCCTTTGCTCCACTTTCTGGCAGCAGTCTTTGGAAGAATGTGCCCATATTTGCTGTCTGTGGTTCTTTGCTCGTTCTCTTCAACAGGACACCTGAGCCTCAGCTTCCACAGGCCACCATGACCTCTACACTGCTGGGCCCAGCAGTTGCACTACTAGGTATTTATCCAGAAGGATACAGGTGTGCTGTTTCAGAGGAGCCCGTGCACCCCAAAGTTTGCAGCAGCATTGCTGACAATAGCCAAAGTATGGAAAGAGCCCAAATATCTATCAACAAATGAATGGATAAAGATGGGGGGGGGGGTAATGGAATATTACTTGACAATCAAAAAAGTATGAGAAGGAGAGAGAGGCTCTGGTTCCAAGGTTATTCTGGTTTCTTTGAATGCCATTACCCTCTTTCTGCGTTGGAAGCAAGGTCTGGTTCTGTTGGGAAGAGTGGCCTCGGGCTGTCAACATCTCACTCTTGTAGCTGTGCTGATAGGGACACAAGCACAGACTTCCACTGAGCTCAGCTCAGGATACAAACAGTGACGAGGGATTATAAGGCAGGCTGAGGGCAAGTCATAAACTAATACCTCACCCCCACCCCACCCACCGTCACCACCGAGGGATTAGTAGGACATTCTCAGGTACTCCCGGCTCCCCAAGAACAAGGGAAAGGGGGAAAACGAATGGTTAGCTGGTAGAGCTCACAGTCATGCAGGATCTGAGTCTCCATCAGTTTACAAATGTCTTAGTAAATTACAAGAAAAAGGCAATCCTAGCAACAGTCTAATCTCCAGAAACCTATAGACTCAGTTTCCTGGAGCCCTAATATCACCTTCCCCTCCATAGTAATATGGGAACAAAGGCAAGAAGGAAATGGCAGGTAAAGTTAAATTTCCCTATAACCTGCCACCCACTGACAAATAGTTGAGGCAAATAAAGAGTACAACCTTTCTCCAAGAACTCCCTACTGCCTTAATGTGAATGCCTTACTAGAGAAAAAAACAACCTTAGCTTGACAATAGCTAGCCTCCCAGTATCTCAGAAGTCCTCTTTAGCATATGAAAGTCCTTCCAGAGGCCTCCCTTTTGCCTTTAATTCATCCAACTCATAGTATTAATCAGTCACTCTTCAGAACCCCAATGCAGCTCTTTCTCCTCATGGCCGCTTTCCCTGTGCTTTAATAAAATCACCTCTTTGCACCAAAGATGTCTCAAGAATCTTTCTGGGCCATCACCTCTGGACCCCCACACTCCAAAACCCCATTAATGAAAGTTCAGGGAAACTCAAACAAGTGCAAGTGTGCTGTGGAAGCCAGGAAGCAGTAGCAGTCATGAATGCTGTATTGTACGCAAATGCATGGCAAGGCATTGGTTATAAACAAGCTCACACATTCAATTATCTTTGAACTTGTGTTTGTAAGTGAAGCCTCCTTGGACTTCACTTACAAACACAAGTTCAAAGATAAGGATTTCAAGACAGTGACAGAGCTTTTAACCTAGTGTCGCACGTGGAGTGGTTGCACATGTCATGTGACAAATAAGCCTACCAATTGGGGGCCTCAGAGAAGTAGGAGAATCCATACTTCCCACGTCTCTCAAGCAAAGAAAGGCTGAAGCCAAAGGACTTTGAACCCCAAGAGTGGGAGGAAAAGAGATGGAGTCTACCAGAGAAAAACCAGGAAATGGGCCACAGGTGGGTGGCTGTGAACTGGAGGAGATAAAATGGGCTGCGGAGGCAGAGAGGGGAGGGATCTCCTGCAGAAAAATAAAGGGAAGAGAAAGTAGCTGGAGAAGGGTAGGGCTGTATCTGGACAAGAGAAATAACCTCAGATCAGGACAGAGAGGGATCCCATCTCTTATTGTAAGGCCTTCTTCGGACTGGGGTGGGCCACCCTGTTCCCACACCTGGGTAGGAGGGGAGCCACCTCCAGGTTTGGTGGTAGGGCAAGGGACGCAATCCACAGCAGGACAAACCAGTTCCCTCCCCTGAAGTGCGGTGGCACAGGACAAAACCAGCTGGGACCACATATCAGGAGGCATGGAGAGGTGCTTCCCAAATACTGGGGCACAGGGAATGGGAGTTCCAATCCCAAACAAGCACTGAGGCATGGGAATTTGCAGAGGGAGACAGAAGAACATCTAATGCTGCAGAGATCAAGGATCTTAAAAATAGGATGAATTTTAAAATGCTATGAATGAGGTACAAAATAAAATGGAGGTGGCCACAGCACAGACTGAAGAGGCAGAGGAGAGAATAGGTGAATTAGAAGATAAAATTAAGGAAAAAGAGGAAGCCGAGAAAAATAGAGATAAAGAAATCTAGGGTCACAAGGGGAGAATTAGAGAACTAAGTGATGAAATCAAATGGAACAATATCTGTATCATAGGAATTCCAGAAGAAGAAGAGAAAGACAGGGGCTGAAGGGGTATGTGAACAAATCAAAGCTGAGAACTTCCGCAATCGGGGAAGGAAACAGACACTGAAATCCAAGAGGCACAGAGAACTGCCCTTCAGACGTAACTTGAATCAATCTTCTGCATGACATATCATAACGAAACTGGCAAAATAGAAGGATAAAGAGAATTCTGAAAGCAGCTAGGGACAAAGGAATCTTAACCCTACAAGGGTAGACACATCAGGGTGGTAGCAGCCCTATCTACTAAAACTTGGCAGGCTAGACAGGAATGGCAGGAAATCTTCAATGTGGTGAGCAGGAAAAATATGCAGCCAAGAATCCTTTATCCAACAAGCCTGTCATTCAGAATAGGAGAAATAAAGGGTTTCCCAAACAAAAACTGAAGGAATTAATCACCACTAAACCAGCCCTGCATGAGATCCTAAGGGGGACTCAGTGAAATGTTGCGAGGACCACAAAGTACTAGAGACATTATTACAAGCATGAAACCTACATAAAACACAATGACTCCAAATCTGTATCTTTCATTAATAACACTGAATGTAAGTGGACTAAATGCTCCAATCAAAATACGTAGGGTATCAGAATGGATTAAAAAACAATACCCATCTATTTGCTATCTGCAAGAGACTCACTTTAGACCTGAGGACACCTTCAGATTGAGAGTTAGGGGATGCAGAACTATCTATCATGCTACTGGAAGTCAAAAGAAAGCTGGGGTAGCCACACTTATATCAGACAGAGTAGACTTTAAATTAAAGGCTGTAAGAAGAGATGAAGAAGGGCATTATATAATAATTACAGGGTCCATCCATCAAGAAGAACTAGCAATTATAAATATCTATGCACCAAATTCACAGGCACCCAAATATATAAAACAACTAATCACAAACATAAGCAATCTTATTGATAAGAATGTGCTAATTGCAGGGGACTTTAATACTCCACTTACAGTAGTAGGCAGATCATCTAGACAGAGGATCAGTAAAGAAACAATGGCCCTGAATGATACCTTGGACCAGATGGACTTGCCAGATATATTTATAACTCTACATTCTATGGGCGCCTGGGTGGCTCAGTCTGTTGGACCTCCAACTTCAGCTACAGTCCTGATTTCACATTCATGGGTTCGAGCCCCGCATTGGGCTCTGTGCTGATAAGCTTGGAGGCTGGAGCCTGCTTCCAATTCTGTGTTTCCCTCTCTCTCTGCCCCTCCCCCCTCTCATGCTCTGTCTCTCTCTGTATCAAAAATAAATAAAACATTAAAAAATAAAAGAACTCTACATTTTAAAGCAGCAGAATATGCTTTCTTCTTGAGTGCACATGGTACATTCTGCAAGATCACATACTGGGTTACGAAATAGCCCTCAATAAATATAAAAGAATTGAGATCATACCATGCACATTTTCAGATCACAATGCTATGAAACTTGAAATGAACTACAGGAAAAAGTCTGGAAAACCTCCAAGTGCATGGAGGTTAAACAACACCCTACTAAAGAATGATTGGGTCAACCAGGCAATTAGAGAAGAAATTTAAAAATATATGGAAACAAATGAAAATTAAAATACAACAATCCAGGGGTGCCTGGGTGGCTCAGTCGGTTAAGTCTCCGGCTTCGGCTCAGGTCAGATCTCACGTTCGTGGGTTCGAGCCCCACGTCAGGCTCTGTGCTGACAGCTAGCTCAGAGCCTGGAGCCTCCTTCCGGTTCTGTGTCTCCTTCTCTCTCTGCCCCTCCCCCTTTCATGCTCTGTCTCTCTCTGTATCAAAAATAAATAAAACATTAAAAAAAAAAAAAGAAAGAAAGAAAATACAACAATCCAAACCTTATGGGATGCAACAAAGGCAGTCCTAAGAGGAAAATACATTGCAATCCAGGCCTATCTCAAGAAACAAGAAAAAGCCCAAATACAAAATCTAACAGCACAACTAAAGGAAGTAGAAGGAGAACAGCAAAGACACCCCAAATTCAGGAGAAGAAAAGAAATAATAAAGAGGAGAGCAGAAATAAACAATATAGAATTAAAAACAATAGAACAGATCAATGAAACCAAGAGTTCATTTTTTTTGAAAAATAAACAAAATTGATAAACCTCTAGCCAGGTTTCTCAAAAAGAAAAGAGAACACACCCAAATAGACAAAATCATGACTGAAAATGGATTTATTACAACCAATCTCTCATAAATACAAGAAATTATAAGGGAATACTGTGAAAACTTAAACGCCAACAAACTGGACAAACTAGAAGAAATGGACAAATTCCTAAACTAACACACACTACCAAAATTCAACAGGAAGAGATAGAATATCTGAACAGACCCATAACTAGTGAAGAAATTGAATCAGTTATCGAAAATATCCCAATAAATAAGACCCCTAGGCCAGATGGCTTCCCTGGGAAATTCTACTAGACATTTGTTTTTATTATTTTTTAATTTAATTATTTAATGTTTTTATTTATTTTTGAGAAAGAGAGACAGCATGAGCAGGGGAGGGTCAGAGAGAGAGGGAGACACAGAATCTAAAGACAGGCTTCAGGCTCTGAGCTGTCAGCACAGAACGTGATATGGGGCTCAAACCCACGAACTCAAAAGATCATGACCTGAGCCAAAGTAGGACACTTAACCGACTGAGACACTCAGGCGCCCACTTCCAGACATTTAACTCAGAATTAATACCCATTCTTCATAAGCTATTCCAAAAAGTAGAAATAGAAGGAAAACTTCTGGACTCATCCTACGAAGCCAGCATCACTTAGATTTCCAATCCAGAAAAAGACCCCACAAGAAAAGAGAACTACAGACCAATATCCTTGATGAATACGGATGCAAAATTCCGCAACATGATACCAGCAAATCGACTTCAACAGCATATAAAAACAATTATTCACCATGATCAAGTGGGATTCATTCCTGGTCTGCAGGGCTGGTTCAATGTTTTCAAATCAATCCGTGTGATACATCACATTAATAAAAGTAAGGGTAAGAACCATATGATCCTGTCAATAGATGCAGGAAAAGTATTTGACAAAAACACAGCATCCTTTCTTAATAAACCCCTCGAGAAAGTCAAGCTAGAAGGAATGTACTTAAACATCATAAAAGCCATTTATGAAAAGCCCACAGCTAATATCATCCTCAATGGGGAAAAACTGAGAGCTTTCTGCCTGAGGTCAGGAACATGACAGGGATGTCCCCTCTCACCACTGTTGTTTAACATAGTGCTGGAAGTCCTAGCATCAGCAATCAGACATCAAAAGGAAATAAAAGTCATCAGAATTGGCAAAGATGAAGTCAAACTTTCACTTTTTGCAGACATAATACTCTATGGAAAACCTGAAAGACTCCACCAAAAGTCTGCAATAACTGATCCATGAATTCAGCAAAGTCGCAGGGTACAAAATCAATGTACAGAAATCGGTTGCATTTTTATGCACCAATAATGAAGCAAAATAAAAGAGAAAGCAAGAAACTGATCCCATTCACAATTGCGTGCGCACACACACACACACACACACACACACACCAAAATACCTAGGAATAAACTTAACCAAAGCTGTAAAAGATCTATATGATAAAAACTATAGAAAGCTTATGATAGAAATTAAATAAGACACAAAGAAATAGAGAAACATTCCATGCTCATGGATTGAATAAATGTTAAAATGTCAATACTACCCAAAGCAATCTACACATTCAATGCAATCCCAATCAAAATTACACCAACATGGGGAACCTGGATGGCTCAGTTAGTTTAGCATTCAACTTCAGCTCAGGTCATGATCTCACAGTTTGAGGGTTCTAGCCCTGCATCAGGCTCTGTACTGACAGTTAGCTCAGAGCCTGTAGCCTGCTTCAGATTCTGTACCTCCCTCTCTCTCTGACCCTCCCCTGCTTGTGATGTCTCTCTCTAAAAAATAAATTTAAAAAACATTAAAAAAAATTACACCAACATTCTTCTCAAAGCTAGAACAAACAATCCTAAATTCTGTATGAAACCACAAAAGACCCTGAATAGCCAAAGTATATTGAAGAAAAAAACCAAAATGGGAGGCATTACAATCCCAGACTTTAGCCTCTACTACAAAGCTGTCATCATCAAGACAGTATGGTATTGACACAAAAACAGACACATAGACCAATGGAATAGAATAGAGAACCCAGAATTGGACCCACAAATGTATGGCCAATTAATCTTTGACAAAGCAGGAAAGAGTATCCAATGGAAAAAAGACTGCCTCTTTAACAAAAGGTGCTGAGAGAACTAGACAGCAACGTGCAGAAGAATGAAACTAGATCACTTTCTCTCACCATACACAAAAATAAACTCAAAATGGATGAAGGACCTGAATGTTAATCAGGACACGATCAAACCCCAGAGGAGAAAGCAGGAAACAACCTCCTTGACCTCAACTGCAGCAATTTCTTACTCAACACATCTCCAAAGGCAAGGGATCAAGAGCAAAAATGAACTATTCAGACCTCATCAAGATAAAAAGCTTCTGCACTGCAAAGGAAACAATCAAGAAAACTAATAGGCAACCGACAGAATGGGAAAAGATAGT
>NC_043702.1:121175687-121239486 GCF_006229205.1 Suricata suricatta | reverse complement strand
TTTTTTTTTTTAATGCCACTGCCCTGTTACTGATTTTATTCTCTGTTCATAGTCTTTCATCTCCTTTTTTTTTTAAACCAGACTTTCTCTGGCCCATGATTTCCTTGCTGTAGATAGTTTCTTATTTCTCAACCTTCTGTTTCGCTTCTAAATTGATTAATAGTCTTGGATTGGATTCAACTTCAGATCCGCACCCAAACCTTAACCCAAAAATTAATCACAGGGAACAAATTGTCTTACATGGACCCAAGGAAAATGTATTCAGTGTGTAAACAAATTTATGCTTGTTGGTTTGAGACAATGTTTATCAACATAAAAAAAAACAGAAACAAACTTTATTCTACCTAGATTTGCTGAAGGTCAAATAAGCTCATGCGATCTCTGTTCCAATTTGTTAACAAAAGGATGACATAAAATGATGGTCTGCCTCATAGTTTTCATGGATAATTGTGCAAATAGCTTTCAAAGTCCTTGGTAACCTAAAACGTTAAAGTTTTGTTTGCACTATTGAGAATAAATTCATTGGCTATCTAACAAGATAAGAAGCTAAAGCACTAATTACTAGATGTAGGTATGTGCTTTTGACTTATTGCAAAAAAAAAAAAACTAAGGATATTTTAACTGCTAAAAACATGGTTTGTATTTAATGGATTCATAAGTTTGTCATATTAAAAAATCTGATATAGAGTTCACAATTGGTTACTACTTAGTTTTCACTGGCAACTAAGGTTGCAGTTAAAATTCTGTTAAGTGTACTTAAGACTAATGGAAATAAGGAAAGCAACTCTGGATGTAGGAAATTAGGAGGTATGTAAGAAAGATATAAAAAAATGGAAATATATTTTTGTTAAAGGTAAAAGTGATTTTGTCCTAAATGAGACTGGTTATTAGGAGAAAAATGGCTTGAGACAAAATCTTAATGCAAAAGAAAAGTCGTAAAAGGCTCATGAAGGCAAATCTGTAAAAAGAAATTTCATGTGTGGTCAGGATGGACTAAGGTTAAAATAAATAGATTTTGAAAGTACACAGGGTTAAGATTAAAATTTTTCCTCCCATTGATACAAAGGCTGGGGAAACGATTGGGGAAGAAAGACCTGGGCTCACAAATGAAGATAATCAACTTACCCCAGCCTCACTTACCTATTGAGCCTAACTCACCTGCTTACTATTTTGAGTCTCCTATTGGCCTCAGGTGATGCTTGCTACTCCACACAGTGGTTTAAAAAGGTGCAGGCAATTAGCCTTTATTGAGTGCCTTCCATCCAATAAATTTTTTTAATGTTTTATCTATTTTTGAGAGAGAGATCGCAAGTGGGAGAAAAGCAGAGAGAGAAAGAGAGAGTGAGGGAGAAACAGAATCAAAAGGAGGCTCCAGGCTCTGAGCTGTCAGCAGAGAGCCCGAGGAGGGAGCTGTGAGATCATGACCTGAGCCAAAGTTGGACACTTAACTGACTGAGCCACCCAGATGACCCAATAAATTTTTTTATCTGTATGCAAAATAGGTGTGGATTTAGAGAAATCTAAATGTAATACGAAGAAGTTGAAAGCTTTACTTTATCAGTGATTAGCATAACACCTACCTTCTCTCATCTGTCCTGAAAATAAGTCCTGCTTGTCTGATGTGTATGCATTTTCTCATACAAACAAGTCAATAGGAATTGGGACCAGAAAATGCCCCCATGTAAAGGAATTAAACCATAGAAGGTCATTGTAACAAGGAAAAGCCACTATTTTGATAAAAAATAAAACTCATGAAATCGTTTGCCTCCCACCGGATTGCGCCCTCTCCTACTTCCTTTCCTGTTCACAGGCTCTGAGCCAGTGCTCAGGGAGAGTGAGTGCAGCCGATTCGGCCCATTTCCAAACATGGAAAGCATACCATGTCCTTTCTTCACCATCTTCTTTCTCCCCTCCCCTCACTTCTTTGGAGCCATCATCATTAATATGTTTAAGTACCAAAGCAGAGCCGGGCCCAGCCTGGGTGCTTTATTATTATTTTTTGTTTATTTATATATTTTGAGAGAGAGACAGAGAGAGAGAGAGAGACAGACACAGAGAGAGACAGAGCAATCCCAAGCAGGCTCCATGCTGCAAGCACAGAACCCTAGTCGGAGCTGAAACTGATGAACCTGGAGATCAGGACCTGAGAGGAGATCAAGAGTCAGGTGCTTAAGCGACTGTGCCCCAGGCTCCCCAGCCCAGGTGCTTTATAAGCATCATCTTAACACCAGTTAGTTTGTCAAACTCTATTATTGAGGAGATTGACGTGGAAATATTGGGGCTCGGAGCCTATGGTGAAGAAAGAATTCTTGAGTTACCTTTGGTGCAAAAATGTGGTTTAATTAAAGCGAGGGGACAGGACTCTTGGGCAGAAAGAGCTGCCCCGGGTTGTGGGGGTGGGGGGTAAAGTCCGGGGGAAGTTTCCAGTGAGATTTTCATATGCTAAAGGAGACTCCTGGATACTGGGGCCTTGCTATTGTCAGGCTAAGGTTGCTTTTCCCTCTGGCAAAACATTAAGTTTGGGAGTTCCTGGACAATGTCATATTCTGCGGACCACAAGTGTTTGTCAACGGGCTGCAAATTATAAGGAAATTTAATTTTATCTACATTTCTTTCTGCCTTTACTTCCCATATCAGATATCAATTGAGCAAATAAGCTTACCTTATTTCTTCTTTAATTAGAAGGTGAATCTTAAGTGGTTTATCTTAACACGATTCAACTAACCAGTGCCTCCCAGCTGGGCGCAATCTGGGGTGACCTCTCCGACACCTTTGTCAATATCTGGATACATTTTTGACTGTCATAGCTTGCTGCTGGTATCTAGTTGGAAAGATCAAGGATGCTGCTAAAGGTTCTAAAATATTAAACCAGCCTGTTACTTCAAAGAGTTACCTGGGTCACAATGTCAAGAGTGCTGAGGCTGATAAACCCTGAGGTCAGTTAAGCTTTTGTAGGGTTTGGAAACCACGCACCATTAAGAAAAACTTAGGAGTCCACTTTTTTTTTTTTTACATCAAATTATACAATTTCTAAAAATCATCAATTTCCACACCTTGCTGCAACACCAGAACTGTTTAAAGGATTTTTAAAATAAGTCAGAGAACTTTATATTCCATAAAGTGAAGACCAAAAAGGACGTCTTTTAGCATTGTATAAAATATAATTTTCTTAACTAGAAAATGTTACCAGCTCAGCAGACAATGACTTCTTTTTTTTTTTTAAGTAATCTCTATACCAAACGTGGGACTCAAACTCATGACCCTGAGATCAAGAGTCTCATGCTCTTCTGACTGAGCCAGCCAGGTGTCCTAAACAATGGTTTCTTTTATAAGAAAATTGGACTTAAAAAATGGGGTGCCTAGGTGGCTCAGTCAGTTAAGGCTCTGACTCTTGATTTCGGCTCAGGTCATGATCTCACGTTGTGATTTAGAGCCTCATGTCAGTCTCTGCGTTGTCGGCTTGGGATTTACCCTTCTCTGTTTGCTAGCCCTCTCTCTCTCTCTCTCTCTCTCTCTCTCTCTCTCTCTCTCTCTCTCCCTTTCTCTCAAAATAAACTTAAAAAAAGAAAAAAATTGGAAAACTATCATAGTTTTGCAACTTTTTCCCTTTAAACTTCAATCTTGCTGGTAAGCACTAAACTGAACTTGTTTACTTTCTGTTAAAGTAAAACTCATTTCTCATCATACTTTTTGCAGTGGAGGGGGTCCTTCAGCATAGCAAAGGCGGATTTAAAAGAAAAGTTTTAAACACTCTATTTCTTTTTTTTTTTTTAATAGTTTATTACCAAGTTGGTTTCTATATAACACCCAGGGCTCTTCTATTTCAAACAAGTGTTGGCCAACACCACCACCAAAACCAACCATTCTCTCCCTTTTCTTTTATTTCTGGTGTTTAACCTCATATTCTTCTATCCAATGGAGCATTTTTCTTATTCTGTATCTTAAGAAGTGTCAGTTTTTTTCCCGTGGCTTTCCAAAAAAGCTTATGTCTTCCCCCGAAAGTTTATATGATCGTGCTTTCCCAAAAAACGTATGCTGTCTTCTGAAACTTGTCCCTACACATGCAGTTTGATTCCCACTTGTTGATTCCTTTCACACTTGAACTTAATTCAGGTCTACAGTCAGCTCTGGGCTTAGCGCCTAAAGTTGCCTGGACAAGTACTAGTGCCAGGAACAAAATCCAGGCATTCTGAACCTCATCATTTCTTGTAACGTCCATATTCCTTTTATTTAACCACTCCTCCTCCTCTCCTTTCACCCCAATTTCCAAAATAAATCAACTCTCAAGGACTCCTTCTAGAGCCACAAAGTCTTGTTTATCCTAAAAACTTGGACATCGGGTTTTGAATTCTGAACAGTATGCCCTACTTAAGGGGGAAGGTTAGAGGAAGAGAAAATTGCTTTCCCAGAAGTATGCAGCTAAAATATTTACCAATCTACTTTCACCATTTGGAATGATTTCTCCCTTATTTTATTACAAGAAAGACTGGTTGTAGGCCATTGTTGCTTGATGACTTCCCAAAGCAGCCTGATCCTATTTTTGTAAGCAGGTTGTTTCTTGCTAAAGAGCCCTCGTCATCTATCTGGTCCTCGGCATCTCCTGCCTTTGTCCATTCACCGGTAGTTTATATTATTTCTGAGAGGAAATCAGAATCAGATTCTTGTTGTACTGTATTAATTGAAAGTACAAGTCAGCTCTAAAGAGACTGGTGATTTCCTTCTTGGCGTTCTGCTTGTGATTGTACTTGATATCGCCAAATAAATATTGGATCCTTGTATTTGGCAGTGGCCCCCAATTGTAAACTTGCTCCAGATGTGACTTAATCAGGATGATTTAAGAACAAAAAGAATAAATATAAATCTAATTTTCCCATTTTCCCCATAACCATTTGGCTAAGTATAAATAAATATTTGAGTAAGAAATATATTCGCCAAGGTTTGAGTTAGGCTCACTTCTTTGGTGAAACTCAAGTATTAAATATTACCATTTAATTATTATTTTGCCCATTCTCCCCTAAGGGGTTTTTTAAACATCTTCCACTTAGAGTTGGGATATCAAATGCCTAATTAGAGCTTCTGTTTGTCATTACGCCTGCCTTCACAAGAACTATATTTTTTTATTTTAATTTTTAAGTTTATTTATTTATTTTGAGAGAGAGAAAGAGCATGCATGGGGAAGGGTAGAGAGAGAAGGAGAGAGGGATTCCGAATCAGGTTCCATGCCGCCAACACAGAGCCAGACATGGGGCTCCATCCCACAACCGTCAGATTGTGACCTGAGCTGAAACCAAGAGTTGAAGGCTTAACAACTGAGCCAGCCAGGCACCCTGCAACTATATTCTTCATTTAAACATCTTGCTATGAACTCTAATTCTCTAATAAGAGACCCTTTGAGGTGTTACATCCTGACATCCCTTAAGTCCAGCTCTTTTCTTAAGATTTTTCCAAAATGCAGAGATAAAAATGGAGAACACTAAAGAACTTGTTGTTTTGTAATTGTCTCTTTCCTATCAAGAAAAATCTGTTAAGGACCCCCATTTTAAAAGAACATGTCAACTCTTCCCTACCCCCTTAATTTTTGTCACATTTTCTATCTCTGTTTTTCTGTGGTGCAAGTTTGGAATATTTTTTGATTGATCTTCCAGTTCATCTGCTTTCTCTTCATCTATATCTAATTGCTGTTTAACTTATATATTGGAGTTTTTAGTTTGTCCATATTTGTCATTTTAAGAAGTGATACCTATTTTTCAAATTTTCTTCAAATAAATGTTCTTTTTTTATATAGCATCTTGCAATTGGGGTGCCTGGGTGGCTCAGTTGGTTAAGTGACTGTTTGAGCCTTGTATTTGGCTCTGTGCTGACAGCTGAGAGACTGAGCCTGCTTCCGATTCTGTGTCTCCCTCTCTTTCTGCCCCTCCCCCACTCATGTTCTCTCTCTCTCTCTCTCTCTCTCTCTCTCTCTCTCTCTTTCTTTCTCAAAAAATGAATAAACATTAAAAAATTTCATAGCATCTTTTTTTTTTTAAAGATATCAAGTCCTCTTTTTGAGTCTTCAATTGTTTTTACAAAGCCTGTCCTATGTTCCTGGGCTCTAGTTCCCCTTATGGGGGTCCTTGCTGGTCCTTGCTGATGGTAGATGTTTTGGGGGCCACTACAGCGCACAGCTCCAGGGGCTCTGTTCTCATCACCATCCATATGGAACTCACAACTTAAGCAGACATCAGGGGTGGGCCTAATGGATTCTTCCTTGTTTTATATATTTTCATTGGTAAGTTATCTTTAGTAGGGATATATTTTTCTTGGGGAAACCCCATAAAAGTTACTTTCCAATTTTACATAATTTCTGCCAAGAATTCCAAGAGTATTGTCAGGGATTGATTTCTAAATTATTTCTCACTTTGGGGATTTCTGGACCACTCAGATAATATCAGTTCAACCTTCAAATATGTGCAAAGTTCAAGACCGTTTCACTGTCTCAAGAGACTTCTCTAGAGACAAACTCAAGCTTCCTTTCTGTTTTCTTGTGTTAGTGAATGTTTCCATTGCTTTCATTTCCCCCTCTTTCCATTCTTTTGCTGTTAGATGATACACTTCTATTATTTAAGTCCTCAGTTCACAGTACCCTGTTATGGCACCCCTAGTAAGCTAATATGTTACTATTCATCCAAAATTGAAAACATCTGGGGTGCCTGGGTGGCTGAGTTGGTTAAGTGTCTGACTTTGGTCATGATCTCATAGTTTGTGAGTTTGAGCCACACATCTGGCTCCTTGTTGTCAGCTGCAGGACCCTCTTCGTATCCCCTCTCTCTGCTCCACACCTGCCCCCTGCTCACTCACTCTCTCTTTCTCTCCCCCCAAATTAAATAAACATTAAAAGTTTAAAAAAATTAAAACAACCTGAGTGTCTACCAACTGGTAAAAGGACAAACATATTAGGGTACATTCATATTATAGAATACTACTCAGTAATAAAAAGGAATGAACCACTGATTTATGCAACAATATGCATGATTTCAGAAGCATTTGTGCTAAATGATAGAAGCCAGAAACTAAAAGTTGTATATTATATATTTTCATTTATATGAAATTCTTTTTTTTAAGTTTACTAATTTATTTGAGAGAGAGAGAGAGAGAGATCTAGGGTGTGTAGAAGTGAGGGAGGGGCAGAGAGTGAGGGAGAGAGAGAACCCCAAGCAGGCTCTGTGCTGTCAGCGCTGAGCCCCACAACATAGGACTCCGTGTCACAAACTGTGCGATCAGGACCTGAGCTGAAACCAAGAGTTGGACGCTTAACCAACCGAGTCACCCAGGAGCTCCTATATGACATTCTTTAAAAGGCAAAAGTGTAGGAACAGAATCAAATCAGTGGTTGCCAAGGGCCAGTGAGAAGGAGGAAGGGATTAACCACAAAAGGGCATAAGGGAACTTTGTGGTGCAAAGGAAATATTCTGTATTTTGGTTAAAGTGGTGAATATATAACTGTACCACACATATAAAAAGTGTAAGCTTAACTGTATGTAAATTATTCTTTAATAAACCTGACTTTAATTCTTTCTTTCTTTTATTTTTTTTTTAATGTAAGTTCTATACCCAATGTGGGGCTTAAATTCATGACCCTGAGCTCAAGAGTCACCTGCTCTACTGACTGAGCCAGTCAGATGCCCCAAACCTGACATTTAAAAATTACCTTAAATTGCAAAAAATGCAAAGATGAGGGGCGTCTGAGTGGCTCAGTCGGTTTAGCGTTTGACTTCAGCTCGGATCATGATCTCACAGTTGGTGAGTTTAAGTCCTGCATTGGGCTCTATGCTGACAGCTCACAACCTGGAGCCTGCTTCGGATTCTGTCTCCCTCTCTTTCTGCTCCTCCCCTGCATGCACTCCCTTTCTTTCTTAAAAATAAATAAACATTTAATGCAAAGATGAAAACCAAAATATTGCGTATTCTCATCACCTAAAAATAATCACTATGAGTATTTTGCTATATTTACTTCTAGCATTTATATATAAAAATTTATAAACCTAGGGCAGTATTGTATATATGGTTTTAATAATGTACTCATTTTGGGGCACCTGGGTGGCTCAGTCGGTTAAATGTCTGACTCTTGATTTTGGCTCAGGTCATGATCTCACAGTTAGGGAGCTCGGACCCTGCATCAGTCTCTGTGCTGACAGCACAGTCTGCTTGGGATTCTCTCTCTCCTTCTCTATCTCTGCCCCACCCCGACTCATGCCGTTTCTCTCTCTCAATAATAAATAATAAAACATTAAATAAATTAATTAACTAAAATCAATCCATTTAAAATATATCCCCATTACTGTACAATTTTGTGAATTGTCCTCTTCGTGACATACTTTCCTGTAGGAGAATTTAGAGGCAGAGAAGTACAGTGGAAATAACTAGAAATAGCTAGAATCAGTTGATCCAGGTTTGTGCCCCAGCTCTGCCCCTTTGTGACCAAGTCACCATTATGTACATTCATTTCCCATCTGTAAACCAGTGATGGAAATGATACTACGTGGCCCACTGTTGGTTGGCTAATCAGACCTCCATGCCAAAGTGCTTTGCTATTGCTCACATCTACTATAGAGACACTGGAAAAGCCACATAATTGCTTTCCCACTATTTTTTAAAAATTTTTTAATGTTTATTTTTGAGAGAGAGAGAGAGACTGTGTGTGTGTGTGAGCAGGAAAGGGCAGAGAGAGAGAGAAGGAGGCACAGATTCTGAAGCAGGCTCCAGGCTCCGAGCTGTCAGTATAGAACCTGACACAGGCTTGAACCTTGAACATAGACTGTGAGACATGATCTGAGCCAAAGCTGGGCACCCAACCGACTGAGCCAGCCATGTGCCTCACCACTATTTTCTTCTTTCAATTAAAAAAAATTTTTAGGGGTGCCTGGGTGGCTCAGTCAGTTGAGCATCCAACTTCGGCTCAGGTCATGATCTCACGGTTCGTGGGTTCAATCCCCGAGTCGGGCTCTGTGCTGACAGCTAGCTCAGAGCCTGGAGCCTACTTCAGATTCTGTACCTCCCTCTCTCTCTGACCCTCCCCTGCTCATGCTGTCTCTCTCTATCTCTCAAAAATCAATATAAAACATAAAAAAATTAAAAAAATTTTTTAATGTTTATTTTTGAGAGATAGCAAGCATGATCAGGGAAGAGGCAGAAAGGGAGGGGGACAGAGGATCAGAGGTAGACTCCGTGCTGACAGCAGAGAGCCCAATCAATGTGGGGCTCGCACTCAAGAGCCGCAAGATCATGACCTGAGCTGGTCAGACGCTTACCCAACTGAGCCACCCAGGCGCCCCTAGATGAAAGCATTCTTAACTGATACGCAGCTGTTGTGGACGGCCAAGGAAGGCACTGTGCTTTGGAAAATGGGAACCAGCATAAACATCTCAGGTGGTATTTGCTGGTCAGTTAAATACAACATTCCTAACATGCTGGCTATCTTTCTACTTGGGATATTTGTCTCTCTCTCTCCAAGCTGCTCATTCATCAAGCGTTTATATTACATTTCCTGTCCTCTGTCCACATGTTTTCAATGGTTGACTAACTGATTGATTGCTTCAGAAAGCATGTGTGATCACACCAAAATACTCAGCGCATTGCGATTTTTAAAAAGGAAATACAAAACATCAGTTGCTTTATTCAGTGAAATTGTAAACAGTGCTGTGGCTGTGTCATTAAAAGTGGGACTAACGGGCACCTGGGTGGCTCAGTCAGTTGGGCCTTTGACTTCAGCCAGGTCATGATCTTGTGGTTTAAGAGTTCGAGCCCCGAGTCAGGCTCTGTGCTGACAGCTCAGAGCCTGCAGCCTGCTTCAGATTCTGTGCCTCCCTCTCTCTCTGCTCCTCCCCCACTCACCCTCTCTCTGTCTCTCTCTTTCTCAAAAAATGAATAAACAGGGGCGCCTGGGTGGCTCAGTCGGTTAAGCCTCCGACTTCGGCTCAGGTCAGATCTCACGTTCGTGGGTTCGAGCCCGGTATCAGGCTCTGTGCTGACAGCTAGCTCAGAGCCTGGAGCCTGCTTCCGGTTCTGTGTCTCCTCCTCTCTCTGCCCCTCCCCCTCTCATGCTCTGTCTCTCTCTGTATCAAAAATAAATACAAAGTTAAAAAAAAAATGAATAAACAAAAAAATTTTAAATGAAAATAAAAGTGGGACTAAGAGTTCCACTGTCAAAAGCAAAGGTTGACTTGCCAGTGCGGTCCCAGTCCCGACAGCGGAGTCCAGCCTCTCTAGAAGGGCGGGTTCTCTAACTGCTGTCCAGGGAGCATTGGTTCCGGAGCTGGGACGTCTCACTCGGTGAGACGTGTTGGAAACAAATGCCAATAATGATTTGAGGCTGCCGAGCCCCACATTCATCATAATACATGACAGAGTCTTTAAAGAGGGAAGATGACGACCTGAAGCAAATCTGTGGCCAGAGAGGCTCTGTGGGGGGATATAGCTGTCCCTGAGGGGTACATAAGCATCGGAGTTACGGTGCATAAAGCACCTGGCATGCACTAGGTGCTTGTGGAACAGAAGCTTGGCCTCCGTGCCAGGAGAGGCCCCAGGTCTGCATTCCAGAGGTCGGCAGGGCAGAACTCCCTTTGCTGAAATCAGCCTCATGGAGCGATGTTGGACAGAGCCTCACTTTTCCCAGCTGTAAAATATCATGCTAATAACAGTACCTACTTTAAAAATGCGTTATGAAAGATTAGTAATGGAATCCTGGTAAAGCGCTTAGCGTGGCTCCTGGAGCATGGATATGCTTCATAAATGTCCGCTCCGATTATCGTTAATACTGGCACTGCTGCTCCGTTGGCTCCTTCCCCTTAGCATATAAACACATTAAGTTTTTCCATCTTAAAAAAAATAATAGACTTTCAATAGTACCTTTTATTTATTTTGCCTGTTCTTTTTTCCCGCCCTCTTGGTATCTTCCACTTTGCCCCTGGCTGCATGCACATAGCCTGGGCCAATGCCTGAGGGGTCAGTAATGCCCACCTGACCACAGCCCAGGGCGATCCTTGACACGGAGGGGGTGGAGGGGGGTCGGGAGGTTGACGCAGGAGCCGCTTCTAAGCTCACCCATGTCACTCTCCGCGAGAGGCCCAGTTCCTCGCCAGGTAGACCTCCCCCCCATGGGGCTTCTCACAACACAACTTCCCCCCAGGTGAGGGATCAGAGCAAGGGAGAAAAGCCTGAGAAGCCCAGGAAGGAAGCCACTGTTTTTTATAACCTAGTATCAGGAGTCACACATCATCACTTCTGGCAATGCTATTGGTCATCCAGACCAGCCCTGGTAGATGTGGGAGGAGACACAGGCTGTGGAGACCAGGAGGCAGGGTCTTCAAGAGTCAATTTTTAAAATGTTTATTTATTTTGAGAGAGAGAGTGTGCAAGCGGGGGAGGAGCAGAGAGAGAGAGAGACCGAGAATCCCAAGTAGGCTCCATGCTCTCAGCACAAAGCCTGAGGCGGGGCTCAATCCCACGAACCGGGAGATCATGACCTGAGCCTAAATCAAGTCAGACGCTTCACCCACTGAGCCACCCAGGAGCCCCTTGAGGAGCCATTTTGAAGGCTGACTACCACAGATGAGCCTTCCAGGGGACGATGAATATTGTGGGAGAGGCAGGATCCATGTAGGAGGGGTGGGGCACCCCTAGCTCCCGGGCAGAAGGAAGAAGAGAGCCTTAAGATGGAAGAGGAACAATCAGAGGGGCACAGGAGCCCCCGAATGTCAGTGTTGCTGCAACAAGAGCAAAGAGAGATTCCAGAAAGAGTACAGAATCAATGCAAGACGCTGCAGTGATGTAAACTGTAAAAAAGAAAAAAAGAAAGGAAAATGAAAAAAGAGCAGTTCTATTTAACTTGGGCTGCACAATGTTCTTGGTCTTTGTCTGTTTTTAGGAGCTTTACCATTTTCTTCAGTCTTGCGGTGCTAATAGTAAAGTCATCCTGACCTCCCTGACCACAGGTTAGCTAGATTTTGTGGAAAAGTCGCCTGGGAGATTGAGAGCCTGTCAGGGAGCTCGCCGGACCTGGACCATAGCCACACATAGTCTTTAATGCACACAATTTCCAGCAGCCTGTGCAGAGGCCATTGACATAGGTCATCCCCTGACTTTCCATATTTGATGTTTTCCCACTGTTACATAGGGCAAAAGGCCACGAAGAAGATAGCGCTTTCTTTTGAGACAGTTTTCCACCCTGAGCTTTGCTTAGAACCTACCAGAACTGGGATTTGGGGCAGGACAAACTGTTCTCACTTAAGGCCAAATTGCCGGCTTTCAGCGAATGTGGGTGCCTGCCTCCTTGGCATTCTCTTGCCACTTAATTTTGCTGGTGGGAGTTCGCAGGTCCATCTTTTAAAATACATTGTAATGCTTTCTTAATTAAAAACCCTTTGAGTCATGCTTACTGAAATCTGTTACACGGATTGAACTGATCATCAGGAAAGAGATTTTCTGTTCTCTGTGGAATAAAAGCATTCAGAAAGGAAATGAATAGATGAAAATGTTCCAGTAATGAAATCCTTCTCTTTAATAATACATGTCACCCTGAGGTATTATCTACTGGCACGTTTACTTAACTTCAGTAAAATAAAGAATTAACCAGTTACTCAGGGAGCCCAGGCCCTGGAGAAGAGGTGGGTTCACATCCCAGCTCCCAGACTTACCCATATGTCTTCCTTTGAGACCCAGAAACTCAATTTCCTCAGAAGTAATGTGGGGAAATCCCAGGCATCTGGGTGGTCGGAAGGATGATAGATTGACTCTGCATAAAAACCTGGAGTGTACAATCAGGGCCCAATAAATGGTGGCCCTTTTATCAGGAAATGATTCTTCAACTTGTATCCCCCCCCCAACACACACACACACACACACACACACACACACACACACACACACACACAATGTCTTGTGAAGTGAATTCAGGAGGAACTTTTATCCCCTGTGCTCCATGAGACAGACTGAGGAGGACAGCAAGTGTTAAAACTTCTGATGTCACACCCTGAGAACTATCACACTCACTTTGTCATGTCATCTTCACACGAACGTTCAGGGGCATTTTATTTATTTTTAAAGTTTATTTACCTATTTTGAGAGAGAGAGAGAGAGAAAGAGACCATGGAAAGGGCCTATTTTGAGAGGGGGAGAGAGAGGATCCCAAGCACTGTCAGCACAGAGCCCAACATGGGGCTCAATCCCATGAACTGTGAGATCATGACCTGAGCTGGAATCAAGAGTTGGACACTTAACCAACTGAGCCAGCCAGGCACCTCTGAGAGGCATTTAAATCTGTAGAAAGTTGGGTATGGCCAGTGACACAGGGAGGGAAGAGACTGTGTGGAGAAATCTTGGCCCCATCCTATTTCTGCTATAATACACTGACCCCTAAGAGAGTGAAATATAAGGAATAAGTAAAAAGCACAATTGGAAAAAGCTGAATAAATTTTTTTTCTTTTATAGTTTATTGTCAAGTTGGTTTCCATATAACACTCAGTGCTCATCCCAACAAGTGCCCTCTTCCATGTCCATTACCCCCCTTTCCCTCTCCCCCATCCCCATTAGTTCTCAGTTTGTTCTCAGTATTCTAGAGTTTCTCATGGTTTGCCTCTCTTCCTCTCCCCAACTATTTTTTTCCCTTTCCTTCCCCATGGTCCTCTGTTAAGTTCCTCCCTTTCCATTGATGAGTGAAAACATATGGTATCTGTCCTCTGCCTGACTTATTTTGCTTAGCATAACACCCTCAAGTTCCACCTATGTTGCTACAAATGGCCAGATTTCATTCTTTCTCATTGCCATGCAGTATTCCATTGTATATATAAACCACATCTTCTTGATCCATTTGTCAGTTGATGGACATTTGGGCTCTTTCCATGATTTGGCTATTGTTGAAAGTGCTGCTATGAACACTGGGGTACATGTGCCCCTATGCATCAGCACTTCTGTATCACTTGGGCAAATCCCTAGCAGGGCTATTGCTGGGTCAATAGGGGAGTTCTATTGCTCATTTTTTGAGGAGCCTCACACTATTTTCCTGAAGGGCTGCACCAGTTTACTTTACCACCAACAGTGTAGGAGGGTTCCCATTTCTCCACATCCTCATCAGCATCTATAGTCTCCTGATTTATTAGTTTTAGCCACTCTGCCCGGCATGAAGTGGTATCTCAGTGTGGTTTTGATTTCTATTTCCCTGATGATGAGTGATGCTGAGCATCATTTCATGTGTCTGTTGGCCATCTGGGTGTCCTCTTTGGAGAAATGTCTGTTCGTGTCTTCTTCCCAATTCTTCACTGGATTATTTGTTTTTTGGGTATGGAGTTTGGTGAGTTCCTTGTAGATTTTGAATACTAGCCCTTTATCTGATATGTCATTTGCCACTATCTTTTCCCATTCTGTCGGTTGCCTATTAGTTTTCTTGATTGTTTCCTTGCAGTGCAGAAGCTTTTTATCTTGATGAGGTCCCAGTAGTTCAATTTGCTCTTGATTCCCTTGCCTTTGGGGATGTGTCGAATAAGAAATTGCTGCAGTTGAGGTCAAGGAGGTTGTTTCCTGCTTTCTCCTCTGGGGTTTGATCGTGTCCTGACTAACATTCAGGTCCTTCATCCATTTTGAGTTTATTTTTGTGTATGGGGTAATAAAGTGATCTAGTTTCATTCTTTTGCATATTGCTGTCCCAGCACCACCTGTTAAAGAGGCTGTCTTTTTTCCATTGGATACTCTTTCCTGCTTTGTCAAAGATTAATTGGCCATATATTTGTGGGTCCAGTTCTGGGCTCTCTGTTCCATTCCATTGGTCTATGTGTCTGTTTTTGTGTCAATACCATACTGTCTTGATGATGACAGCTTTGTGAAGTCTGGGATTGTAATGCCTCCCATTTTGGTTTTCTTCTTCAATATTACTTTGGCTATTCAAGGTCTTTTATGGTTCCATACAAATTTTATGATTGTTTGTTCTAGCTTTGAGAAGAATGCTGGTGCAGTTTTGATGGGGATTGCATTAAATGTGTAGATTGCTTTGGGTAGTAATGACATTTTCACAATGTTTATTCTTCTGATCCATGAGCATGGAATGTTTTTCCATTTCTTTGTGTCTTCTTCAATTTCCTTCATAAGTTTTCTATAGTTTTCATCATACAGATCTTTTACATCTTTGGTTAAGTTTATCCCTAGGTATTTTATTTTTGTATGTGTGTGTGCATTTGTGAACAGGATCAGTTTCTTGATTTCTTTTTCTGTTGCTTCATTATTGGTGTATAAAAATGCAACCGATTTCTGTAGATTGATTTTGTACCCAGTTCTAGTAGGCTTCTGGTGGACTCTGTTGGGTCTTCCATGTAGAGTATCATGTTGTTTGCGAAAAGTGAAAGTTTGGCTTCATTTTTGTCAATTCTGTCTTTTTATGGTTTTTTAAAAATTTATTTTTGAGAGACAGAGAGAGACAGCTCAAGAAGAGGAGGGTCAGAGAGAGAGGGAGATACAGAATCTGAAGCAGGCTCCAGGCTCTGAGCTGTCAGCACAGAGCCTGACACAGAGCTCGAACTCAAAAACTGTAAGATCAGGACCTGAGCTGAAGCTGGACGCTTAACCAACTGAGCCACGCAGACATCCCCTCATCTTTGCCAATTCTGATGCCTTTTATTTCCTTTTGTTGTCTGATTGCTGATCCTAGGACTTCCAGCACTATGTTAAACAACAGTGGAGAAGGTGGACATGCCTGTCATGTTCCTGATCTCAGGGGGAAAGCTCTCAGTTTCTCCCCATTGAGGATGATATTAGTTGTGGGAGAAGCTGAATACAATTTTAAGATAAGTTATTTAGTAATTACTCAAAACAAGTTCAAGCTGATTATTAATCTTCAACTCTTAGACTAAATACAATAAAATGGGAATATGTTAACAAACTTTCATTACGCTCTATGGAAAATATTCTACTTTTCTGTTAACTCTTCATAGATAGTATTCTTTTCTTTTTTTAAAGTAGGTTTCATACCCACAGAGCTCAATGTGTCACTAGATGCCATGACCCTGGGATCATGATCTGAGCCAAAATCAAGAGTCAGATACTCAACCAACTGAGCCACCCAGGTGCCCCTATAGATATCATTCTGAAAGTAAAATCTGAACTTAATATTTGCTAGGAAAAATCAGTATGAATTTAATATAGATTAGGGCTAAAGTTTTACAAATTTTATATCATCTTGATGAGGTGGAAGAGGGAGGGTAGTGGTGTGGGAGATGCCATGGGGGGGTGCTGTGGGGCGATATCATTGAGAACTTGGTAAGTGCCTCATTTCCACAGTTTTCTCCTTTGTAAAATGGGGTTAATGGTACCTATCTCTCAGGATGGTCACAAGTATCAACATAAAAATGAGTCAGTAAGTACAAAAACATGTTTAGGTATGAGGGGCTATCCAAAGAGATAAAGCAATATTTGATCTATTTGGGAGCTTCCTCAAAAGCCAAAAGTCTTTGGCTTGCATGATTTTACACACAAAGTTTCATTCACAATTGGCCCTGGTGTAGGTGGATTTTCCACTGTGTTGCCCCGGTGGCACAGGCCTCTCTGAGGCGCCAACTGTCCCTCCACTGCACACCAACCCTTTACTTAATTGACAATAGATCAAACTAGCCTTGACTCCACATCAAAGATCACAAGTGGATTGTGCTCCATCAGTAATTCATAAACGTGTAGCTTATGAGAAGCTATTGTAAACCCCCACATGAACAGCTGCGGGGTCTAAACACATATCAATCAAGAAGGTGCCCACTGAAGCGTGGACCCCTTGGCAATCAAGGCCCCAGGTGCTAACTCCTCCCCAACCAGACTCTTCATCTCTATTTCTCCCATTGTCCTCCAGTAGTCTTGGAGTACATTTCAAAAAGATGTTTTTCTTCTTTGATGTAAGCCATGAGATGCAATTTCCCATAGAAAAATGTAAGTAATAAGTAGGGTCCCCCAAAAGCCTATTTTACCTATGCTGTTGTGGCATAGCCAGTGTGTATATGATTTCTATTTTTCTATGTGTAGGTAAGAAGAGAAGCCCAAGTCATCCAGAAGCTGTCTTCATCTTCACCTTGGCCCCTTCCTTCCCTACCGTCTTCACCAACAATCTTTGAAATATCTTTCCCATGGCCTAGTGCAGTCCTAGGCACATGGAAGACCCTTGAACAGTTACTGAATGAAATGTCCCACAATTTTCCCCCCTCATAAGAAACACGGCCTAAACCTGGTGAGGAAGAGATTACTTTGGGCCACACAAATAGAATTGCTAATTATTTCTTGCCAACCCACATCTCCTAAGGGAACCGTCACCTGTAGGCTTTTCTATTCTGAAGAGCCCCCTCACCACCCCCCCTCCACAACACATAACTGAATGAATTATGGTTGACTTTCTGTCTCAAGAACAGACCTTCAGTTGGCTCCTGGGCAACCTCTGAATGGCATGGTTGCTGGAAAGAGTTCAGTCAATCAAATCTCTCTGGAGAATGTGGTCTGGGGAAAACACCAAGTCAGTGAGCAGGATTGACCGGTGTTAGGCTGGGAGGTAGGTGTGGGCCTGGGGGGACCATAAGGGGCCAGATTAAAGCTGAAGTCAAGGGGAAGATACTGGTAAAGTGGGGGATGGAGCTGGTGCATCAAGAAGGTGAGCCGATGGGGCACCTGGGTGGCTCCGTTGGTTGAGTACCCCAACTCTTGCTTCTGGCTCAGGTCGTGATCTCACAGTTTGTGAGTTCAAGCCCTGCATAAGGCTCCTTGCTGTCAGTGCAGAGCCTGCTTAGAATTCTCTCTCTCTCTCTCTGCCCCTCCCCTGCTCATGCTCTTCCAAAATAAATAAACTTAATAAAGATATTCCTTCTCTTTAAAAAAAAAAGGATTTTATTTTGAAGTAATCTCTACACCCATCATGGGGCTCAAACCTACAACCCCACAATCAAGGGTTTCAAGCTCCATGGACTGAGCCAGCCGGGTGCCCTCCCACCCTTTCTCCTTTTGCTTTTTCCCTCAAGGAAACGTGAGAGAGAATCTGTACCTTGAACGTAAGACAGGAGAATTTCCTTGCTCAACCTCAGGAAGATTTATGCCAGCATCCCTCACACCAGCCTCAGGATGAGTCTCCGATGGCCCGCGAGGCTAGACCCAAACTCCCCAGTGACACCCTGGCTACAGTGCTCCTCATTTCTGCTCTGGTCCCAAGCAGTGGAGGTCACATAATCCTCCTCCACGGGGCCAACCCAAAGCAGACGTCCCCACGTACCCTTGGGCTAATCTAACCCTCAAGCTATGAGTCACTAGATTCTGTGGAAGAGAAACATCTTGTAAAGTTCATTCTTGAGACTTCCCTACAACAGCTGTGGCTGCAGAAATGAGGTGAAGTGGGGAGACAGAGTGTTCGGGTCGTGGGCATACCAACAGTATGACCTGCGCACATCAGTCAATCACTCTGATTCACCGCCTCTTCATCTGTAAAGAAGAGATTACAAACTTTACCCAGTGTACCTCAGTGTTATGATGAGGGGGTAAAAGGAGCTGAGGAATGGAATGGCCCTGGCAGCCCATCCCATTGGCCCTTGTTCAGACGTATGTCTTTGGTAGTGCGATAAAGAACCAGGAAGAAGATATGTCAGCGGGAGGAAAGTTTCCAGGCTGCTCCTAGTTTAGTAATGAACTTTGTTCCCGACAGAAGCACGAGATCCCATAAGGTAAGTCCATCGGGCGGGGAGTTAAGAAACCAAAACACGACTGCCTTTCACTTGTCCAAGTGAAAATTCTAGGAGAGCAAATAATGATGGAAAATAAACTTCCCCTTGTTTTTAATTTCAGGAAAAAAATGATGAGAACCAAAGGTCAATGAATAAGGAAAATAGCTCAAAAAGACATTTCCAAATGGGTGATTAAATATCTAGTCCTTAGGAAAGGACTTCTATGTGAACTTCAAAGAACAATGAGAAAAACAGTGTGATCTGAGCAGATCCCAAAGTGATCATTATTTTTAAAAAATCCAACAACAAACAGCATCGCTGAGTGGGGGTGAGCTCAGGAGGGTCAGGCTAGCAGAGAACATGAAAATAACAGCAAACCCCAAAATCTCAAAATGCGGGAAGCAGGTGGGGACTTCTGGGTAATATCAGAGGCCAAGTAGGTGGTGGAACATGTACAAAACATCGTTCAATCTCTGTCAGGAGACACAAAAAATTGACTGGATTAAGTCTGACCTTTAGAGAAGAGATGAAAAGGGACACCTGGGTGGTAAGTGGCCAACTCTTGATTTCATCTCAGGTCATGATCTCACAGTTGTGAGATCAAGCCAGGCATTGAGCTCTGTGCTGACAGCATGGAGACTGCTTGGGATTCTCTCTCTTTCTCTCTCTCTGGCCCTCCCCCATACGCACTCACTCGGTCTCTCGAAATAAATAAACACTAACAAAAAAAAACTCTTTTAAAGAAAAAATGAAAGAACAGAGAGTGAAACAAAAGATATAGTTAAAAAGCAACTTGGGGAGCCTGGGTGGCTCAGTCAGCTAAGCATCCGACTCTTGGGTTTGGTTCAGGTCATGATGTCACAGTGTTGTTGGATTGAATCATGCATTGGACTCTGTGCTGGCGGTGCCAGACCCTGCTTGGGATTCTCTGTTTCCCTCTCTCTCCCCTCCCCCAACTCACTCTGTCTCTCTCAAAATATATAAATAAACTTTACAAAAATTTTTTAAAAAGGCAACTAGAATATGGCATGTATTCAGATAGCCTAGCCTGTTAGCATGGACATTACGACCCTTTCATAAGTCCACTTTTTCTTCAGAATCTCAGGAAACTCTCAAAAAAGAACTAATTTTGATCATTTTAAGAATAAAATAAAGTTACATCATCAATTTAGAGATGGATGACAGTTTTGTGAAGTCAGACATACAAGGATACCATGTCCCAGCTCCCAATAGATTAGAAATCACTGTTCCCTCACACCCTGGCTCTTCCAGCCTCATTTACGACAATCCCCAGGACATAGGCCTCATGCTCTTTCTCAAACAGGACTATTCTTTGATATTTTGAATAAATCTCACTTTTTCTTTCTGTGCTTCCTTTTATATCTCCATACTCTCCCCCCTAATAATACCCTGTGGAAATCCTACCTATCAATAGCTGGAAGAAAACCAGCTTGGGCATCTGGGTGACTCAGATGGTTAAACATCTGACTCTTGATTTTGGCTCAGGTCAGGGTCTCAAGGTCTGTGAATTCAAGCCCCGCATAAGGCTCTGCACTGACATTGTGGAGCCTGCTTGGGATTCTCTCTCCCCCTCTCTTTCTCTGTCCCCTTCTCTCACTTGCCTTCTCTCTCTCACTCTCAAAATAAATTTTTTTTTAAATTAGGAAAAAAAGAAAAAGGAAATTAGCTTAGCATGCCATATAATAAGGCCTCATGAGATGCCTATGGGGCTAGTGGTAGAATCTGCGGGACAAAAATTGCCAACAAGATAATGGTGACGATTTAAGTGTGATTTGATTTTAGATGCTGGCATGACGTTTGGAGCTCTTGGGACTCTGCTGTCGCTCTGTCCATTCCGCTCCCTGAAAGCCTTCCTCTCGGGGTACAACATGCTTCTGGGCTATAACGGGTCCTCCCCTGGGAAGAGTCTCTCCTCACAGGAAGCAGCACCAGCCCCCACTCGGCAATCTGGACAGCCCCGGACCGCCTGGGTGGAAGGGACTGTGTGGGCTCTCTGGCTTAAGACTGCCCCTTCCCTCAAAGCAGAAGGGCGGGAGGCAGCAGCAAAGGAAATAGATGTGTTTCATCTCAAAGTGGTCCTGCCTGAACATCTGAACCCAAGGCAGACCTGGAACCGCAGCGCCTCCGCCACTGTCGACATGTGATTTCATTAGGTCTCTTCTCTGATGCCTTCCCTGTTCATGAGGGAAATCTCCCTCCCCTGGGCTTCTCCAGCACGTGGTTCCTGGAATAGCCTTACCTGTAGCTACAGCTTGAGAGCTCTTTTCGGGGCGGGGTCTGTTTCTGACACACTTGTGTATGCTCCCCAGCCCTCAGCACATAGTAGGTGCTTAATAATGAATCCTTTGAGGGGCGCCTGGGTGGCTCTGTTGGTTGAGTAACCAGCTTCAGCTCAGGTCATGATCTCATGGTTCGGGAGTTCAAGCCCCAAATTGGGCTCACTGCTGTCAGTGCAGAGCCCGCTTCAGATCCTCTGTCCCCCTCTCTCTCTGCCCCTCCCCTGTTCTCAGTCTCTCTCTCTCTCTCTCTCAAAAATAAGTAAACATTAAAAAAAATCCTTTGAATAATGGCCCCCCAGGAAATAGATGAAAGGGGCAGGGCGGAGAACAGTGCCATGACCCGCCCCGTTTAAGACTGTTTCTTCCTTTCAGTGGGTTCCCTCATCCTCATTTTCATGCTAAGTTATCATTGTAATTCATCATCTGTAGCGAAATAAAGATATCCATGAAATAATCCCAGTTGAGGCTATCTGTGTGCATTTGGGGGAGGGCGGAGCCTACCCACAAGGTTTCCTCTGGAGCTGGGGAATCCCTGCCAGCAGACACCAGGGAGGTGCCCAGAGTGTCCTGAGCAGCCTACCAGATGGTGCCACTCCTTTGTGTTCCTTCCTTGGGGCCCTTTTGCTCTTATGTCGGTTTGAATTTTGTAGCCATCCATGCATCCACTGAAAATTTAGTGAGTACTTATATCGACCAGACCCTGGGTCCAAAACGGTGAGCAAAGCAGTCACAGCCCTACCTTCGTGGGGGTTCCATTTACTCTTGGAAGAATTGCAGGAGGAAATGAGTAGCCAGCCTGCAGAAACCCAACACCAAAGGAACAGAAATAGACATGACTTTGAACGGAACTGAATGATTCGCCTTAGGAATGCCCCCTCCCTAGCGCCCCCTGCTGTCTCCATCTTGCACAGGAGGCCCCAGGCCCAACCTTCCATGCCTGCTCCAGCCAAGGATACCAGTTTGCACTTGGCCGACACACCCCGTGAGCGTCTTCCCGGCTGCTGGCAGCATCTGAGCTGGAGGCTCCCTGGCTCCAGGCTCCAGAAAGGAAATAGACATGGAAAACAGTCTAACAGCGAATCTGGACTGGACCATGTTTGCTCGGAGGGAAGCGGGGCTCCAGGTCCCGGCGAATACCAGGAGGTGGGGGCGCTGGCCTGGGAAGGGTGGGGACAGGCAGGAGGGTGAAAAGAGCACACCAGACGTTTATTGCTGCTCATGGGCTGGGAGTTTGCCGTGTCTGCAGTGAGCCCCTTTCTCCGCTTTTAGGAGAGTACTTTGATTTGATGAGAGTGCAGTTCCATAACGTCAACTATAAAAACCGAAGGGCGCGCATGAGTTTCCCCTTTATTTAATGGGAGGCCTTTATTTAATGGGAGTATAGGAAGCTAGCTCATTTCCTAGAGCATCAGTTCCTGGAAGAAATGATGGAGTCTTTCATATATTTCATATATTCTGGGCAATTCCTGGGCACTTGGGTGGATGTGGCCTACGTAAGATGGCGGGAACCCTCAGAATCAGAAGACCTCAGCTTTCTTTCTGGCTCTACCGCTCCTTGGTTGTGGGACCCCCCCCCCCCCCCCCGGCACATCCTCTCCCTCCCTGGGCCTTAGTTTTCTCATCTGTAAGTCTCCTTGTGGCTCACGCCCCATGAAGGCTTTGACAAGGCGGTAGTCGGGAGAGCTCCAGAAGCTGAGGCCCAGTGGGTGGGTGGGGGTGTCTGCGAACCCAACAGCCACATTTTCTTTTCATGAGCATTTGCCAGGGCCCGTGGAGAACACGGGGTGGGGGTGGGGGTGGTAGCTCTCGCCTGGCATTCAAAACCTGGGTTGGACCAAATGAAAATGCTGGGATTATTCAACCCTTCAGCCCCCTGACTGACTGGCACCCACGAGGCTCAACAGTGACTGACTTTTCGTGCCATGGACTGGCCTGCAGCGTAGGGGAAATAAAAGGAAGGAGGGGCCTGGATCGTGGGCCAGAAAGATGAAGATTCATTAAAGCGCGGGGGGGCACTGAGAAGAGCCACGGGGTTCTGGGCTGCGCACCCCTGGGTCGTTCGAGGCAGTGCGTCCCATGGAAAGGAATCCAGTCCAAGGCAAATCAGAACACCGGACCTGACTCCTCGATTCTTCCTCTGTAAGCAGAGAAATCCTGAGCAAGCTGAAAGCAGGAAAATTACTTAATGTTTTTCTTTATCCAGCACTCCTTTCCTCTGTGGATTGCCCCCCTCTGAGGAACAATCTTAATTCTCTTAACAGGAAGAAAACATTCCTGTGAGTAGAGCCGAACAGATTTGAGCCAGTTCTCACTGACTATAGTTTTTAAAATCATTTTGGTAATGTTTATTATCGGATTGGGGAACTGAGAATAGGACCACCTGTCTAGTCAGCAGTAAACAGGCACCTATTTGCAAATGCCTCAAGTTCAAGTTTAACTCGAGAACCAGAGAATCTTTTAAGCCAAATGTAATTTCCCAAACTCAAGGTGAATCTGCCAGGGCCACATCTGAAATATTTGCTTCCCAAATATTGAAGATGATTTTGGTATCAAACAACAGAAATCACTCAAAGGCAAACGTTATTTTTAAAAGTAACCGGTGAGGCTGCTACACATGTTCTCATTTGCACAGACCTCCTCTTAGCATATTCAGTGGGTTTTTTCATTTGTTATTTGTTTGTTTGTTTTCTCTTTAGGTTTATTAATATAAAGCAGGGAATTGTTAACCTAGGATAGGAAAAACATTTCATCTTTATTTCTACCACCTTCTAACTAAATTTTAGGTTTAACACTTCATTCCATGATAGAAATAGCTACAAACACAAAGTTGTGTGAGTGGTCCTGTATTGTCATTACCAATAGAAATCACAGGCATTTTATGTTACATTGCCGTTGGTGCAGATGCCATGCAATAAACAGCATTTACATTCAAACTACTTTGAAATTAGACACTTTTTCCTATTTTTAAAGTGTTTAAAAGACCTTGTTTTCAAGGTGCCCAGGTGGCTCAATTGGTTAAGGGTCTGACTTTGGCTCAGGTCATAATCCCACGGTTTGTGGGTTCAAGCCCCATGTCAGGCTCTGTGCTGACAGCTCAGAGCCTGGAGCTTACTTCAGATTCTGTGTCTCCCTCTCTCTCTGCCCCTGCCCAACTCATGCTCTAAGATAAATATTGAGAAAAAAAAAGACTTTCAAATTTTTTATTGTGCATGTATTTGTGTGTGTGTGTGTGTGTGTGTGTGTGTGTGTGAGAGAGAGAGAGAGAGAGAGAGAGAGAGAGAGAGAGAGAGA
Source organism: Suricata suricatta (assembly GCF_006229205.1). Lineage (NCBI taxonomy): Eukaryota > Metazoa > Chordata > Mammalia > Carnivora > Herpestidae > Suricata > Suricata suricatta. The sequence goes on along the minus strand of NC_043702.1, from coordinate 121,215,194 downwards.
GAGAGAGAAGAGAGAGAATCCCGAGAAGATTTTAGGCTAATTTTGAAGCTCAACTCGGGGGCTAAACTCATGAACTGCAAGATCATGACTTGAGCTGAGGTCGAGTCAAATGCTTAACCTGCTGAAGCACACAGGAGCCCCTAAAAGACCCTGGTTTTAGTGTCAATAAAGATGGGGTGCATGGCTGACTCGGTGGTAAAGCATGTGTCCCTTGATCTCAGGGTTGTGAGTTCAAGCCCCACATTGGGTGTGGAGCCTGCTTTAAAAAATTAATTTAAATGTTAATAAAGAAGGACATGTATATTTCAAATTTTAAAAATATTTTGATAGTAGTATTCCAATATCTGCTTCCTTTGCAGTTCTATGCATTTTACACATTTAAAAACATCTTCCTGGGGGCATGGGTGGCCTAGTCCGTTAAGCATCCAACTCTTGATTTTGGCTCAGGTCATGATCTCACAGTTCTTGAGATTGAGCTCTGTTGGGCTCTGTGCTAACACCCCAGAGACTGCCTGGGATTCTCTCTTCTTTCTTTCTCTGCCCCTCCCCCACTCACTCTCTTTTTTCTTTCTTTTTAAAAAATTTTTAATGTTTTACTTTTGAGAGAGATAGAGCACAAGGGGGAGGGGCAGAGAGGGAGGGAGACACAGAATCCGAAGCAGGCCTCAGGCTCTGAGCTAGCTGTCAGCATAGATCCCGATTCGGGGCTCCAACCCACAAATCGTGAGATCATGACCTGAGCCGAAGCTGGACACTTAACCAACTGAGCCACCCAGGCGCCTCTCTCCCTTTATTTTTTTTTTTCAAAATTAATAAATAAACTTTAAAAACAACAACAAAAACATCTTCCTGAGAAGGGTTCCATAGATTTCATCCATGAGAATTGAGATGCCTTTGCTCACACACACACACACACACACACACACACACACACACAGGAGGTAAGAATGAGTCTAGAGACTATCACTGACTTAGGTGCCTCATGTGCTGAGACCAGAATTAGAAAGTGCTCCCAAATACACACCCACACTTGTTGTAAAGCTCGGAGAAAGGGAGGAATTCTGCTTCCAATTGCTTTCGCAGGGTCGCTGCTCGCTGGAGCTGGGTGGCATGCTGCCCTCGTGTTCTGGTTGGCTGTTACTCGGCTCTGTCACTGCCACAGGGACAGAGGGACTGTGTCTTAGGAATGATCTGCATCATTGCTAGCACAGTCCGTAACACAGAGCAGGTCTCGATAAAATTTGCAGGGTAAATGGAAATACGACCTAGAAATAAATCCTTACTGAAATCAACCCACAAGTAGTCCCTGTTGGAAGAAGTGGGCATGTGTGAACGTGTGCACACAAAAAGGGGGAGGGTGTGTGTGGGGAGAATATTAGAGGGGTCTGGGGTGCAGAAAGCGAGACATTCTTTTTTAAAAGAAACTCAAGACAGACTTCTGGAATGTCATACTCTAAGAAGTTTTGCTGGCCATGAGAAAACAATTCCCCTGTGCCTGGCCCCACCCAGCCTCACGTGGCCACCTCTCCCCCTCCCGGCCCCCTGTCGTGCAGGGGTGGCTCCCCGGTATATATAAACCTCTGAGAAGCCCAGGCGTGAACCGGCAGGGCCACTCGTGCAGACACCTCACAGAGCAGGACAGCCGTCCCCGGGAAGCCTCGCCCAGTCTCGGCACCTCACTGCAGCTGCAGGCCCGACATGCCAGCTTTCCGGCTGCTACTCCTGGCCTGCCTGGTGTGGGGCTTAGGGGCCAGGACAGCCCAGCTCCGGAAGGCCAATGACCGGAGTGGCCGATGCCAGTACACCTTCAGCGTGGCCAGCCCCAACGAGTCCAGCTGCCCCGAGCAGGGCCAGGCCATGTCCGCCATCCAGGACCTGCAGAGAGACAGTGATGCCCAGCGTGCAGACCTGGAGTCCGCCAAAGCCCGCCTCAGCTCCCTGGAGGGCCTCCTCCGCCAGCTGACCCTGGACAAAGCCGCGGGGCCCCCGGCCGCCCAGGAGGGGCTGCAGAGGGAGCTGGGCGCCCTGAGAAGAGAGCGAGCACAGCTGGAGACCCAAGCCCGGGAGCTGGAGACCGCCTACAGCAACCTGCTCCGGGACAAGGCAGCTCTGGAGGAAGAGAAGAGGCAACTGAGGGAGGAAAATGAGGATCTGGTGCAGAGGCTGGAAAACAGCAGCCAGGAGGTGGCAAGGCTGAGGAGGGACCAGTGTCCCCAGGCCCGCAGCACCCCTCAGGACGTGCCACCAGGTTCCAGGGAAGGTAAGAATGGGGGGGGGGGGGTGAGGGGGTCCCTGAGTCCAGAAGGTGGCATGGCTCACAGTGACCTGTTACAGGTGGCCCGGGCTGGCCTCTGCCGCCCTCCCGTCTCTCCCGCCGTCCTGCACGAGGCAGACGAGGGAAGGAGAGCTGAGCAAGCAGCCTCACAGAATACTAGTCACCTTGCTCCTGGCAGTGCTGTTCGGGTCAGGGGTCCCTCGGTCTGGTGGCTCCCGGGACGGTTCTCACAGTCACAGTAAAGTGAGAAACACGAGACCAGGTGAGCTGTATATGTAGATGATCAGTAGAAGGTTCCCAACTAGGCTTTTAAGAAAACTATCCTTCGGTGAACCTTTGGAGATTGTGATTCCTGCCTCTTGTTAAAGTGACCTCGATTTATAAAATGACAATCGATTTATGAAATCATGATAGACAGTCGGGTTTTTTTAATGTCCTTTCTTGGCAAAATAAAAAGGTGGTGACCCTTTGTCGGGTTCCTCAATATGTTGTGTTTTGCAAATTTTCGACCTCTTTGCCCAATCGGAAGCACCTGCGTTTAAGTCACTAGGCAACTCCTTGTGGTGGCTCTGAGATGCTCGGCTGTTCGTCCTGGTCCCTGCTCGAAGGTGAGTCTGTGAGCATTCGCTGTAGAGAGGGAATGCTCTCCCCCTTAGTTGGGAAGTTAGTATTTGTGTCACTTTTTGTGAAGCTGTGCTCCCAGATACTCCCTGTTTGATAGATTTCCCAATCAGGGGGGAACAAGCAAGCAAATCCAGTTGTGGGACAGTTAGTCCAGACTCTTCAGAGATGTCAGCGTCAAGAAAGTCAGGAGGGGTGGCTTGTTCTGGATTAAAGGATGCTAAAGAGATGCAGTGGCCAAATGTAGTGCCTGCTTTGGACTGGCTCCTGCCTCCGGCGGGCAGGGGGGAGCTACAAGGACAGGCTTGGAATCGTTGAGGAAATTTGAATATAGGCTGCTTATTAGGTCATGCTATTGATAATTGCTCTTGTGATTGTCTCTGGGTGAGAGACGGTGTGGTGGTTATGGAGAATATCTCCCGAAGAGATACTCAAGTACTTAGGGGGAAGGTGTCAGAGTGGATGCAATTTCCTTTCAGGTGGTGCAGCGAAGACTATAACTATGGAAAGAGTGACAGAAAGGTAAAACAAACACAGCAAAGGCTTAACAATCCTTGACTCTCCATGAATAGCACATGGCAGCAGGGGAGTGGGTGGGTGCGTGGGTGGGGCTTATTGTACTATTCTTTCAACTTTTCAAAAAGCTTAGAGATGATCAAAATAAAACGATGGGAAGTTATTTTCTAAAAAGGCTTTCTATATGAAAGGCGAAGTCCGAAAATAAGCAAGACCAACAAACCTGAACATCAGTGCCTGGGTGTGACCTTGGGCAAGTCCTTCAACCTCTCTGCACCTGAACTTCCTACCCCAGACACGGTAATGAGAATTCCTACTGTGAAGGATGTTTGTGGGGCTCGAACGAAGGAAATAACTCTAAAGTGGAAAGGGTTTTTAAAGACCCTGTATTACTGTAGTTGGAAGAGATTTGATTCCAAATTTTACAACAAAATGGAATGAGGCCCCAAGGGCCCCGGGTTGCATGGTGATCAGGGGTTGCACTAAAACTTGCTGAACTCAAGTCTTTGAGCACAAATAAAAGAATCAGTATTAATAGGAACATTATGAAGCATTACTTATTTCTGATTGTTATGTGAATGGACTCACCTTCTCAACAAAAACCCGTGTGCGTGTGTGTAAACAGAGGCAACGCTTTGGGTTTTTTTTTTATTGTCCTGTGGTCATTTAACAAGCCTTAGGGAATTTATTGATGTGCTCTCTAATTTTACATTTCTTTTTGTTCTTGCCAGCTATTCTACTTTTGAAATAAGGACAACAGCCCATTAGAGTGAATTCCCAGCTTGGAAACTCTTTTTAGCAGTGGGGTTTTTTTCATGAGCAGGAAATTACATTAGCACAAGAACTTAGAGCTGCAAAAGTGGCCTGGAAAGTGTCTGATCCACTGGCTCATTTGTGCTGAGGTGAAAACAGGGCCAGAGCTGGTCCCTGGCCACCTAGCCAGGTAAAGGCAGAGTTCAGTTCCTGCTCTTCCTGGGGTCCAGGAGCCCTTCGGACCCTGACGTGACCCCTTGTTTATAGAACCTAATGGTAAAAGCCAGGAAGGCTGCGTTGAAGCATCAGGAAAAGAAATGTTTGGAACCAAAGATGGACTTCAAAGTCCTAGATCTGAGGGTAAAGGGATTTCTGAGCAGCTGGAGTTAAAGTGTGGGTGTGCTCCGTGTAGGGGTGGCAAGAGCCAAGGCTCAGGGCAGGGGAGGCTATGTGAGCCCAGCCCAGGGAGGCCGCAGAAGGTGGACTTTTCTTCCTCTGCCAGTCATCCAGACTGTCACCACTGCTGTCTTTATGGTGTAATTGTTACATAGAAAAAGATCTCCTTACAATCACAGAAATCACTTGTTCTTGTGCGTGTGCGCACGCACATGTGCGCCAGAGAGTTGAGATATTATACATACGATTTTTTAGTAATAATTTTGCAGCAAAAAGTCTGAAAACCTATTACATAAGCCTAAGAGAAAAACACAGATCACCACAAGATCTGTCAGAGTCGGTCATTAGTGCCCTGAGAGAAGCCCACTTTTCCCTTTACTCTGCATCTGCTCTGGACTGTCCCTTGCGGAGAGAAGTCTGGGATCCGGGCTTGTGTGCAGTGACTTACACAGGTCGTGATCCCAGGGAGACCATGAATCAGGGGCGGGGGAGAGTGAGTCAGGAAGGAAGGGGAGCCCATAAGGAAGGGGGACATTCTCCAGTGGGTCCCCACAGTGGGTGGTGGTCCCCACCAAATTCTGCCAGAGAGCTGTGTAGAATGAGGCAGAGAGGGGGTGCCTGGATGGTTTAGTCCGACTTTAGCTCAGGTCATGATCTCACAATTGGAGAGTTCAAGCCCTGCATCCTACTCTGCTGACAGCAGAGAGCCTGCTAGGGTTGGGATTCTCTCTATCGCCCCGCCCCCTCAAAAATGAATAAACATTAAAAAAAAAAGAAGCAGCAAGGAGGAGGAAGTGGGGAGGAGGGAAGAGCAGGGGGAAGGAGGGGGAGGAGGAGGGAGGAGGAGGGAACTTGCGTTGGGATTCTCTCTGTCCCCCCTGCCCCCTCAAAAATGAATAAACATTAAAAAAAAGGAGGAGGAGGGAGGAGGAGGAAGAGAAGAAGAAGACGATGAAGAAGAAGAAGCAGCATGCAGCCAAGGAAGGGAGCTTTGATTCTCAGATCCCACGGAGGCATCAGTCAGAGAAGCCGGCAGGGCAGCTGAGGCCGGGTGGGCAGGAGATGAAGGAGGAGCCCCAGAGGTGTTCAAGGCAAGGGCCGCAGGCAGCACTCCGCCGTGGCGGTGACCACGCAGATTAGAGGGCGGGCAGCCAGCACAGTGAGCGTGCGGTAAATGCATCCTAAGGACCAAGGGCCTTGTGCCTGAGCGGCCCCCCTGTTTTAACACATCATTCTATGATTGTAACCTTTACACGTACATAACATTTGTGTCACGCACAGTGATCCCAGAGACAGTGCGTGTTGGCACAATACGGGGGACATTAGTCTGCGGGCGAAATCTTCGCTTCCCTGGCAGTTTCTAGGGCAAGCTCCCTGGACCGTGTCTGCAAAGCGGAGGTACCAGAGGAAGGGCACAGCATATGGAAAGTTTCCAAAATTTTGCAATAGGCATGAACTTTTCAACCACGGCAGGACTGAAGAGAAACAAATAAAAGCCCTACAAATTTTTAGCCATTGGATACAATACAGTCCTTAATATTTTCATAACCTCTTTTTGTTTTCTCTCCACATTCAGAATGAAATATGAGCGATTTTTCAACATTCCAGAGAAATTTTGATTTTTGACACATTTTTATCAAGGGCACTTCATTTATAGTTTGAGCACAGCATAAATACTGAGGCTCAGAGAGGTTGAGTGACTTGCCCAAAGTCACACAGCTGGTACATGGCAGGCCCGAACTAGGAAGCTACAACTCAGGCCCAGGCCAGGCTCCTTCGCACAGTGGCTTCCCAGCTTCTGGGCCATGCATCCTCTCCCACAGGCTGCCCTCACGCCAGACAACTCTGCTCTGGGAGCTCGCCATTGCCAAATGCTCCTGGCTGAAACAACCGAGAAACAGCCAGCAGACTTGTCCTCCGGCCATCCACCTGCCAACTGAGAAAGGGCCTGGTCGTCGTTCTGGAACCCATTCCCTGGCTGAACGCTTCACTACAGCTCTTGTTTACTGCTAAGAAAGCAAGAGAGGGGTGGTTCCAGCAGCCAGTGAAGAGAGGCGTGGGGGTGGGGGGAGAGATGAGGGAGAGAGAGGGAAGGAAGAGGGAGGAAGAAAAGGGCCCTCTGTGCAGAGGTGCGAGGGCCTTGGTGGGACCAGGAAAGGAACTCAGCGCCAGCCAGGCCTGGGGCTCCCGCCCCCGTGGCAGCCGGCGGGAAGGCTGGGCTCCCTGGTGCCCCGTGGGGAGCTGTATGCACCCCGCTGGCATATGAGCTCGGCTCCAGGAGTGGGTCCCCCAAGGCTCTCAGCAGCTTGTCTAAGGCTGCTGGAAAAGCCTCAGGTACGGGTCTGGTCCAGTCAGGGCAGAGATGCCCCACTGCCGGTTAAGTCATGGCCTTTAGTTTAGGGGTTTTTTTTAATGTAAGTATTTATTTTTATATGTTTTAGAGACAGAGAATTAGTGGGGGAAGAGCAGAGGGAGAGGGTGGGAGAGAATCCCAAGCAGGCTTCATGCTCAGCTCAGCTTGGAACCTGACTACCTACTAGAACTCACCACCGTGAGATCATAACCTGAGCTGAAATCAAGAGTCAGATGCTTGACTAACCGAGTGGCCCAGGTGTCCCACTGCCTCTTTTTTTTAAATTTTTTTTTTAGTGTTTATTTTTGAGAGAGAGAGAGAGCGAGGGAGGGGCAGAGAGAGAGGGAGACACAGAATCTGAAGCAGGCTCCAGGCTCTGAGCTGTCAGCACAGAGCCCTATGCGGGGGCTCGAACCCATGAATCTTGAGATCATGTGCTGAGTGAAAATGCAGTATATAACTGTACTACATGACTGAGCCGTCTAGGCGCTCCCACCAGGGCCTCTTAATATAAAAATTAGATAGAATGAAAATGCAATATGAACTATATAAGTAAACTCTACCTAGCACCCTAGGGCTGAGGGAAGGTCCCAGAGGAAGGACAGACTTGGAAGGGGTCAGGCCTCACAGAGGAAGGTGCTCCTCAGAGAGCAGAGGAGCTGGCCACTTTGCCCAGGCTACATCCCGAATGCCACCTCCCGAGTGGGACTGGGAGCCTGCAGTGTGGGTGCAGTGGAGTCAGGGACAGCCGTGGCGCCGACTGGGGGCTTGCAGAGGAGGCCGGCAAAGCAAAGGGTCCCTGTGCAGGGACTCTGGGGTCCACATTAACAGGCTGTGGGAAGGTCATGGCCTGGCCGAAGCGGCAAGGTCACAGAGGAACCGCATCTTGGCTGGGGCAGGGCTCCACCAGATGGCCTCACACGGCCAAGACAGCCTCCCTACCACACCATCCCCATCTTCCTCCACGATATCCCCCCAGCGCCCTCTACTGAGAAAGCCTGATGTCGTACTCATTTGAAAGGAGAAATGCCTCATTTTTCAGAAAGCATATATACAAGCGTGCATTTGGCACTGAGGGGCAATTAATTTATAGCTGAGCCACCTCTCCACTGCAGGGTGGAGAGGTTCACAACTGCCATGGCCTTGGCAGACACGGGTTCAAATCCTAGTCTACTACCTCCGCTGCTAACCAGCTGTGTGTCCTTGGGCAAGTTACTGAACCTCTCTGTGCCTCAGTTTCCTCTTCTGCAAAATGCAAAGAATATCGTCCACATCAGGACCTTTATGTGGAATAGAGGTGATGATAGCAAGCTCCTAGCACAGCGCCTGGCTCATGGGAGGCACGTAATAAGTGGTGGCAATAATTAAATTAGGTGCAGAAGTCCTAAAGCCTTATCCATTTCTTTAAAAGCTGTGAAGGTATCAGATCACATAAATAATTTACATGAAACTGCTTAGGAAGGTGGAAAGAGCTGCAAGAACCTGTTAATCATCTCTTTCCACAAAGCATCTGTGTATCAGCTGTCTTGTTTCCCCGCTTTCTTTATCCCCTCTGTGGCTAGACAGGGCCTTTTTCTTAATTCTCTTCTCATTGACTGGCAGGTGTGTGCCTTACCTTTTTTCAGCATAGGTCTGTTTCTCAGGAAATCACTGAGCGATGTGATCACCCCAGCCACGTTCACAGAATCAGATACTGTGCCCAGATGCACCGAGGAAGGGGCCGGCACGGGGGAGGCGTGGCTCACGGTGGCACTAGCATGGCAACTGTGGGTCCTGGAGGGAACTTGGGTGGGGCAAGGGAACTTTCTACAAGTTTTGTACAGCTGCCACTGCAGTATTTCTCTCTCACCTCACGTTGCCTAAACTAGTTCCAGTGTTCTGAAAATTAACTGAAACAGTTAAAGAAGTTGGAATTACTCTAGGGAATGGTCAGTGAAGGTCCAGGGAAAGGTACCAAGGAAAATAAAACAGCTCACTTCCGGGAGTTTGCTCATTTTGAGAAAGTGCCCTGCCAAGGGTCACCTCTGCTCAGTGGGAGCAGTCCGGCAGGCAGGGTGGGGGTGGGGGGTGCTCCTGATGGTCAGGGGTCAAGGCTCTGTTGCTGTGTTTTAAGCCTAAGAGAGAGAGCAGGCATGGGGATGGGAGAGGCCTACGGAGAGCAGGGAGGCCTGCACGCCAGGAAGCAAGGAGAGTTACAACCGCTCTGCTCGCCCGCGGGAAAAGGAAGAGGCTCCTCACTCTTACCTTTTCCTGGCAGCACAGAAAAGCAGGGAACCTCGGACCCCCACCCCTCTGCTATGTTGCCCAGAGGGCAGCACCAATTACCTGGCTCAGGTGTGGGGGTGGGGAGCATGGGAGCGCTGGCCCTGGACAGGAAGGAGTGGCTGGTCCCCAGGTCAGTCTAGGAAAAATACAAGTGAGCTAGTGAATCAGCCTCTGCCCTGGGTCCCCTTCTGGGTCAAGGCAAGAGTGCCTGCTTGGGATTCTCTTTCTCCCTCTCTCTTTGCCCCTCCCCAACTCAGGTGTGTGAAGAGCAGAGGAGTTTCCTCACCCGCACAGATCTTCAGGCAGACAGAAGGCGATTCCGGGAACCAAATTCACTTCCCAGGACCCTCGCGGGGACATTTGTACTGTCCAAGGGGTCCTTGTGCCCCAAGCAGCCTGGAGTGAACCCATGGGAGTCCTCAGCTGGACCATGAATTCCTCGTGGGGACCATGGATCAACTGTGTCTCGTTCACCCTTAGACTCCACTTGTAGCACAGCCTTGCAGTGCCAGGCGCTCAGGAGGGCTGGCTCTGTAGGTGGTGGACAGCTCCCCGAGCCTGGGGAGACTGAAGCCCTGCCGTGGCCTTGGAGGTGTCCCCATTCGCCCTCGGAGTCTGGGCTGCACAGCCAGGATGCCCTTAGCTGGCTATACATTTTAGCTTAAGGGTCTTAAGTGCTCACACAGCCCACTCTGGACTGGGGACCTCGGGGCGGGAGGACACAGGCCCTCAGGACGGTCACAGGCCTGCAGAGAGCATGGCAGGCGGCAGCTGGAGCAAGGCCACAGCTCAGCTACGTGGCCCTTCACAAGCCTGAGAGCTTCATTTTTTTTTTAACTTTATTTATTTTGAGAGAGAGAGAGAGGGAGCATGCATGCACATGCTCCCTCTGGTTGGGGAGGGGCAAAGAGAGAGGGAGAGAGAGAATCCCAAACAGGCTCCGAGTTGTCAGCAGAGAGTCCAAGGCGGGGCTCGAACTCACAAGCTGTGAGATCATGACCTGAACCAAAATCATCTGACTGAGCCCTCTAGGCGCCCCACTCCTGAGAGCTTCTAGGCTGGATGGGAAATGTTCTCCACCTCCTTCTGGTACCGTCATTCACTGAAGCTAAATACCAGAAACTGTAAGAAGCACCTGAGTCCAGACATGTGAAAATGGGGAAGAATGTGTGGCTTAACCCAGACGAAGTGTGGCAGAGCCAGAAGTGTTGAGTATTCTGTTGTAAATTTCTGTGTCTGAGAAGCAACGTGAGCTAAGAAGTGACAGAAGACAGAATGTCTGCCTGGCCCTGTCGGCTGTGCAGGAACCCAGCCCCAGGCACGGCACCGACTGCCCTCAGGGACGGTGGCATGGGAGCCCTGAGTGGGGTGGTGACCCCAGGGGCCGAGAACTGACTGAGACGGCAGCAAGAGCCAGGCCAATATTCTAAGCATCTTATTCTGAGGTTTTGAGGTCTGGGCCTCGCATTTGACTCACCTGCTAGCCTGCCTTTCAGATGCAAGCCCACCAAGCCCGCTTCCACGGCCCACCCCGCCCCTATCAGTGATCACACTCAAGGCCACTGTCTGCCTCCCTCATCCCAGAGCCTGGTACCAGAAAAGTAGGGATGGCCCCTACGCCCCAGGACCTGCTGCAGTTATCCACAGCAGCCAATCCCAAGCCTGTTACCTGGCCCCACTCATTCCTTCCCATAGGAAAAAGCAACAAAGGCTCCTGCCCATGTCCCCTCCCTCCTGAGTGAACCCTGGTGCTTCCCCCTGTGGCCCCTATGGTGCGTGCCCCTTGAGATCAGCGAGTAACTGTCACTTCACGAGTGATCAGCTCCTGATCAGCCGGCCTCACACGCCCACATCATAAACCTACATCTGAAAACAGCTAAGCCTGGTTCCCACAGCTGCCAGTTTTTTGTTGCACTCAAGGACTCCTGTGTCACCCGAATCCTAACCCAGAGTAGCAGTGTGTGACACAGTGTGGTAACTTCTCACCAGTGTCTCCCACACCCCTTCCCTTCTCTATGCCAACCCCCTCCCCTGCCCGCAAGTTCCTATAGGAACCCTGCCCACTTTCTCCTGGTCCAAAGCTGGTCTCTGAGAGGGACGGGACTGCATACTTCAATGGGGTGTGTAAAGCTGCATGTGTTACTTCTGACAGAAACATTTGCATCATGACAAGGAATTTATGTCATGCAGGGAATTGTTAATTGTTGAATTCCGGGCATCCCAGAAAATGCTAAGGACCTTCTCAGTATCCCAGAATCACACCTCACCTGCTCACAAATTAGACCCTCTAGTGGGAATTATTTTAATGGGTATGGGCTTACTTTATTTTGAATACCCTACTCTGTGCTAGGGATGTGGCTGCTATGCCATGTATTATTTGTGACCTTTTTATCATGAAAAACTTCTAAACATTCATGAAAGTTGAGGCACCAACATGAACTCTGGTTCCAACAGGTGTCCAACAAGCCCAATTTTGTTTATCCTCCCCCAACACTATATAATTATTATCTTTTTTGAGAGAGAGAGAGAGAGAGAGAGAGGAAAGAGGGAGAGAGAGAAGGAGAGGGACAGAGAGGGGAGGGGAAGAGAGGAAAGAGGAGGGGAGACAGAGGGAAGAAGGAAGGGAGGGAGAGGGATGGAGGGAGGGAGGGAGGGAGGGAGGGAGGGAGGGAGGGAGAGAGAGAGAGAGAGAGAATGAATCTGAAGTAGGCTCTACACTCAGCAAGGAGCTGACTCGGGGCTTGATCCCATGACCCCTAGGATCCTGACCTGATCTGAAATCGAGAGTTGGATACTTAACTGACAGAGCCAAGTGTCCCTTGTTACCTCTTTTAAAGTTTTATGTATTTAATAAATTTCTACACCAAGCATGGGGCTCAAACTCATGACCTCGGGTCAAGAGTCACATGCCCTTCTGACTGAGCCACCCAGGCGCCCTTACATGTTTATCTTAAATCTCAAACATCATCATATCTCTAGAAGCCTATTTAAATACCATCCTCAAGATAGTCATTGGGCCACTTTTCCTCACAGTATGAGTTTGTCTCTTTCTTTTAATATAGTTTCTAAATGGAACATGGAGACTGTGAACTTCCAGGAACTGAAGTCAGAGTTAACTGAGGTTCCTGCTTCCCGGATCCTGAAGGAGAGCTCATCTGGCCATCCCAGGAGTGAAGAGGGAGACCCTGGTATAAAACTAAATTTCTTCCCTTTTGTACACACGTGGTCTTTATCTGTGACTAGTTCTGTGTTCAGAGTTGGTCAGCCCAGAGCACCGGTAAGCCCTGGCAGAGAGGGTGGGGGGAGAGGAAGAGCCCCTTTCTCCTCCCTTTCCAGGGCATTCTGGGAGGAAGTCAGCCTTTCCCTAACATGGGGGATGGTGGGCTCAGCTGGGCTGTAGAGGGTGGAGGCTAGGGAGGTGAGGGGGTGGGGGGAAGGTGAGAGATATGTTTATTTCACCCACTCAATTGCCACATAGAATTACTTTTTTTTTATTAAAAAATGTTTTTAATGTTTATTTTTGAGAGAGAGACAGACCCAACATAAGCAGGGGAAGGAACAGAGAGAGAGGGAGACACAGAATCCGAAGCAGGCTCCAGAGCTGTCAGCACAGACCCCAACATGGGGCTTGAACTTGTGAACCACGAGATCATGCCCTGAGCTGAAGCTGGACGCTAAACCAACTGAGTCACCCAGGTGCCCCTATCTATTTCTGAAGGAAAGAGAGACAGAGTGTGAGCAGGGGAGTAGCAGAGAGAAAGGGAGACACAGAATCTGAAGTAGGCTCCAGGCTCTGAGCTGTCGGCACAGAGCCCATTGCAGGGTCAGACTCACGAACCATGAGATCATGACCTGAGCTAATGTCAGACGCTTACTGACTGAGCCACCCAGGCGCCCTTTGTTTCATTTTTTAAAATGAAGTAGATCAGACATGAAAGTCATAAACAGTAGCATGATGAAAGCCCATGAGTTCCCACCGGCTTAAATCAATGATCAGAAACACAGTTTGAAGCCCTCTGTGCAGCCTTCATCTTTGGAAGTTCAATTCATATGCCATAGTGGTAACCTAATAGTTGCTGGGCATTTACTCTGTACCAAGCACCCAACACGTATAATTACATTTAAAATTTACAACAACTTTACTACCCAAAACACTATCCCCCTTTACAAATGAGAAAGCTAAGGTGGAGGATGGTGAGGGACTTGAAAGTCACAGAGCCAGCAGATAGCGGAGCCTGAGTTTAAAAGTTTTTAATTTGTTAGTTATTTTTGAGAAAGACAGAGAGAGTGCAAGCTGGGCAGGGGCAGAGAGAGAATCCCAAGCAGGCTCCGAGACGTCAGGGCAGATCCCGACATGGGGTCAAACTCACAAAACTGTGAGACGACCTGAGATGAAATCGAAAGTCAGATGTCTACCCAACTGAGCCCCCCAGCGCCCTGGCAGAGCCTGAATTTACACCCAGATGTTCTGTCTCTGGGTTCTGGATTTTACCACTTCCACGCGGTGGGAAGGTGTTTTATGCTTTGTTTTGTCTTTAATTCACCACCAGGATGCGGAGAACTGGTTTGGGTGGGGGAGCCGCTCACCCTGAGAAGAGCTGACACAATCACTGGCAAGTACGGCGTGTGGATGAGAGACCCGAAGCCCGCCTACCCCTACACGCAGGAGACCACCTGGAGAATCGACACCGTGGGCACGGACATCCGCCAGGTGTTCGAGTACGACCTGAGCAGCCAGTTCCTGCAGGGCTACCCTTCCAAGGTCCACGTGCTGCCCAGGCCGCTGGAGAGCACGGGTGCCGTGGTGTACCAGGGGAGCCTCTACTTCCAGGGGGCCCAGACCAGAACTGTGATCAGATACGAGCTCAACACCGAGACAGTGAAGGCTGAGAAGGAGATCCCTGGGGCGGGCTACCACGGGCAGTTCCCGTATTCCTGGGGCGGCTACACGGACATTGACCTGGCTGTGGACGAGACGGGCCTCTGGGTCATCTACAGCACCCAGGAGGCCAAAGGCGCCATTGTTCTCTCCAAACTGAACCCAGAGAACCTGGAGCTTGGACAAACCTGGGAGACTAACATCCGAAAGCAGTCAGTGGCCAATGCCTTCATCATCTGCGGCCACTTGTACACCGTCAGCAGCTACTCGTCACCTGATGCCACCATCAACTTTGTGTATGACACCGGCACGGGGCGCAGCAGGGCCCTGACTGTCCCCTTCAAGAACCGCTACAAGTACAGCAGCATGGTGGATTATAACCCCCTGGAGAAGAAGCTCTTTGCCTGGGACAACTTCAACATGGTCACCTATGACATCAGACTCTCCACGATGTGAAAAGTGTCCCCCCCACCATCAGAGAAGGCAACGGGAGATGACCTGTGGGGCTCCTGAGGGGACGGCCAGCCAGCCGAAGCCCACGCAGCTCTTCTCTGCTTTCTAAGCTTTCATTACTAATCCAGAAGAATACGCATCATCGCTATGCCTGTGTGGAAATAGCCACCAGGGGATTTAGACGGTTGCACGATAATTCTTTCCTTTTCTCAGGTTTCACAGAGCTGTTGAACCAAAACGGTTCAGGTTTGGTGATCTGAGGCAAAAGCTCTAATGCATAGTAGTCTCATCATGAAAACTACAAGGCTTTTTATAAAAGGCACTCACTGGCTAAAAGAGGGTATGTTTGGAGAAGAGTTTGTGTAGAACAGCTCACCCCATGTGGCATCCAGGGTCATTCCCGGCATGTTGCATGGTTCCTGTAAGCCACAGATACAAAGTGGCATTTCTAGAGGCGGGATGGCTCCTGTGGCCAGCGCTGAACATATACATAGTCAGCTTCTAAAGCTTCACGTGTTGTCCAGTGGCTGTTACGTAACCTTTGACCTGGGAAATAAAGTGATCTTACACGCCGTCCTCCTTGAACTTTGTGGGATACTTTGCTCAGTAGGAAAGTTCAGATTCCAACCATCAGATCATTTTTTAGGGTTGGGAGCTGTGACTGCCGGATGCGAACGGTGTGTACAAGTGTGTGCACACACGTGTGTGACTGAGTGGCCTGCACCTGGTTTTGAGATGCCACCCAGGATGACACCGGGCCAACAGTGGAATCCGCCCCTCCTCCACAGTCCACCTCCTGGTGCTCTAGGTCTTTCCCAAACTATCTTTTCATCTTTCCCCAGCTCACCCTGTCTTCATCCTGGCTCCATGCCCGTTCTCCTTTGCTGTCATGGGCATGAATTTCATAAACCACAACCTCCGGTGAGCAAATCTCACACCACTAATTTTTAGTAACTGAACCTCATTGCCCTCTTGAGGAGCCATCGTACCTACGGGTAGAACATTCCGTCTTGCCAGTTCAGCTTGGACTCTGTCCCACCAGCAGGTTTTCAGTCAATTCAGGTTGTCTGTCCTCCTCCTGGCACCTGTGCTCGAGGGAGCCGGGGTATGGGCACCGGGGTAAGGAGGAAGGGGAATCCAGCCAGAGATTCTTATCACACCTGCTTTTAGTCACCAGTGCAGGTTCCAGAATTTGCTGCCCACACACACGTCTCCATATCCAGTTCCAGTCACAGTGTCCTATATGTCCCGATGGCCAGCCCCATCAGGTGGCCTGCTTCTAGCCTGTTCTGTGTCCCATTAGGACACACCCAGGGTGCTCAGGCCCTGCACCCTAGGGTGCTCAGGCCCTTTCTCCTAGATTGACCTCAGTTTCCCTTTTTCTCTCCTGTGGGTGCAGGGCCACTTCTTAGACCTTAGCCATGAATGCAGGATTTACCTGGGAGCAGCAACAACTCATTCTGCCTTCTCATGCCCCAAACCATGTGGGACACAAAGGCCTGACAGGAACCCTCTAGAATCTAAGCTCTTTTCCTCACCTTTTCCCTCACTTCCCCCAGACTTTATGCAGACTGCAGGGACGCGAGGGTCAAGCCCTTTATTTATCTTTCTCAATGGGACCAGGGCTCAGCCTTTGGATTTCCAAGAGAGCCAGCTCTTAAAAGTCAAAACCTTGACTTTTTTTTTTTTTAATTAAAAAACAAGTGTTTGTATAGGGGCACCTGGGTGGCTCAGTTGGTTAAGCATCCGACTTTGGCTCAAGTCATGATCTCATAGTTCATGAGCCTGAGCCCTGCATCAGGCTCTGTGCTGCCAACCCTGGAGTCTGCTTCAGATTCTGCGTCTCCCTTTCTCTCTGCTTCTCCCCTGCTCACTCTCTGTCTCTCTCAAAAATAAACACTAAAAGAATTTTAACGTTTATTTTTGAGAAAGAGAGTGTGCACACACAAACAGGCGAGGGGGAGGGGCAGAGAGAAAGAGAGACAGAGGATCGGAAGCAGTCTCTGCACTGACAGCAGAGAGCCAGATGCAGGGCTCGAACTCATGAACTGTGTGATCATGACCTGAGCCAAAATCAGATGCTTTACCTACCGAGCCACCCAGGTGCCCCCAAACCTTGACTTTAAAGACAATTCCTTCTATCATGAGTTCTAAAAAGTGTACTTTGGGAAGCAAAACCAAGAATTTAACTTTTCTTCCCCACTGAGTCAACCCTCATTGAGGCTATGCATGCCACACTGCAGAGGAAAAGGTGTGAGTTCTCCTCACAGGTGTATTTTCCAGCTCAGGCCACCATAACTAAGGGTCATGGATGGAGGGGCTAAATAAAACAACAGGATTTATTCTCTCACAGTTTTGGAGGCCAGAAGTCTGAGATCAGCATGTCAGCAGGCCTTGTAGAGGCTGCCTTCTCCCTATATCTCCACACAGCCTTCCTTCTCTGTGTGTCTGTCCTAATCTCCTCTTTTATAAGAAAGACAGTTGAATTGGATTAGGGCCCACCCTCAATGACCCAATTTTAACATAATTACCTCTGTAAAGGCCTTGTCTCCAAAGTTGGTCACATTCTGAGGTCCTAGTAGTTAGAACTTTGACATATGAATTTGGTATGGGGTACACAATTCAGTCCGTAACAACTAGATATCACCCCTGCACCCCACTGATAGCAGACTCTTAAAGACTAGAAAGCCCAGAAGTAGGAATGCGTGAATTCATTGACCCTTCTGAGCACCTAGGGCGGCCAGGTTTTTGAATGAAAAGTAGAAGGTGAGGAGACACCTTTGGGTGAGGAGACAGGCGAGGCAAATCCTGCTTGCACAGACCTGCCCAAGGCTCCTGTTCTTTCCTTCTATCAACTCCTGCCTCTGGGATGGAAGAAGAGGATGAATGAAGGAGGAACAGAGGGAAGAAGGAAAGTCTTTCTTCGCTTCGCTTCTAGAACACTAGACTCCCCGCCCCCACCACTGGTTGTTCCTTTTTCTTTTGCAGATTCCTTCCTTTAGCCTGTCTGAGTCAGGAAACAGAACCGGCAGGTAGGAAAAGAGATTTAGAATGAGGACCTTGGTTCATGACTACTGTAGAAGCTGAGAAGTCCCACAGTCTGCTTTCTGCGAGCTGGAGACCCAAGACAGCTGGTGGTGTCATTAAGCCCGGATGCGAAGGCCTAAGATTTGGGTTGGGGGGGTGGGGGGCGATTGATGGCGTAAACCCCAGTGCAGCAGGAGGGAAGATAGATATCCACACCCAAGCAGGTAAGCAGGAAGCAAAAGGGGTGAATTCCTCCTTCCTCCAGCTTTTGGCTCTATTGAAGCCCTGAGTGGATTGGATGATGCCCACAACCACTGGGGAGGCCAGTCCACTTTACTGAGTCCACTGATCCAAAAGCTAATCTCATCTAGAGATAGCCTCGCATCACACCCACGAACAATGTTTAATCTGGGGACTCCTGGGTCCAGTCAAGTTGACACGCAAAATTAACCATCAGATAGCCTCCATCTCTTAAGATTGAAGTGCTTCTGGGCTTGATTTATGGTCTCCTTGTTACCTACCCATTCCTCTGGTCTCAGCTAGCATCGTGGCTCTAAATGCCGCACCTACGCTGATAACCCCCCACCCCCCACCGCCAATTTATGTCTTCAGCCCGAACCTTACTCCTAAACTCCGGATTCATGTGTTTATTTGCACATTTGGTCTCTCCACTTAAATGTCTATTAGGCAGGAGCTTCTGGCTGGTTTAGTTGGCGAAGGATGCGACTCTTGATCTCAGGGTTGTGACTTCAAGCCTCAAGTCGGGTGTAGAGATTACTTAAAATCTCTTGGTTGTAGAGATTAAAAAGAAAATCTTAAAAAAATTGTCAAGGCACCTGGGTGGCTCAGTCAGTTGGGCGTCCAACTTCAGCTCAGGTCATGATCTCACAGTCCGTGGGTTCGAGCCCCACGTCAGGCTCTGTGCTGATAGTTCAGAGTCTGGAGCCTGCTTCGCATTCTGTGTCTCCCTCCCTCTCTGCACCTCCCCAGCTCGCTCACTCCCTCTCTCTCTCAAAAATAAAGACATAAAAAAATATCTATTAGGCATATCAAATCAGCAAAAATTAAATTTCTACATTTTCCTACCCCACCCCTCTCAGACTTGCCAAATCTGTTCTTCTAGGAGCTGATGGAAATTCCATTCCTTGAATTGTTCAGGTCAAAACTCTTGGAGTCATCCTTCCCGCCTTACTCTCAAAACCCCCATCCAATCCATCAGAAACTTTTGTTGGTTCCATCTTCAAATATGTAAGTGCAGAATCTGACCACATTTCTCTCCACACCAGCTGCTAATTGTCCAGATTCCCACTGCCTTTTTCCTGGATTGCTACACAGCCTCTGAAGTGATTCTGTTCCCTCCTCCCAGACAGCCTACTCACGAAGCAGCCAGAATGACCCCATTAAAATACAGGCCAAATCATGCCTCCTTCCATGACCTCCAAACCTCCATGGCCTCCCATCTCAAAGTCAGAGTCCTTACAAAATCCCCCATGATCTTTCCCACCACTGTGACTTCACCTTTTACTAATGTCCTCGATTCACTCTACTCCAGCCAGGCTGCCCTGGCCTGACTTTGCCCCGAGTACTCCAGGCACACTCTCATCTAGAGGCTCTTGCACTTGCCACTGCCCCACATGTCTACACACCAACTTCCTCAGAGCCTCCAGGTCTTAACTGGCACCTTCCTAACGAGGCCAAACCAGAGCCTCCTCCTAAAACAGCAATTTGCCAGCTCTTTTCTCTGCCACTTCCAATCTTCCTGATCCTGGCTGATTATTTAAAATTTTTCCTTTCCATTAAATTTATCATCTACTGACATATGATATAATCCATTGATTTTAAAGATTTAAAAATTTTTATTCTAGAGAGAGAGAGAGAGAGAGAGAGAGAGAGAGACCAAGCAAAAGAGCATTGAGGAAGGGAAAGAGGGTGAGAGAGAATCCCAAGAAGGCCCTGAGCTCAATGTAGAGCCTAATGTGGGGCTCGATCCCATGACCCTGAGATCAAGAAGTGAGCCAAAACCAGGAGTTGGATGCTTAAGTCACTGAGCCACCCAGGGGCCCCAACCATGGCCATTTTAAAATCTTTTGTCATTTTCAGACAGTTACTGTTTTACTCTGAAACTTTTGAGGGAAAAGTACTCCTATTAAAGTGCTTCATCTTCAAAGAAATTCAATAAAAATATTCTGACAGGTTTCTGATAACAAAGATCAATTTGCCTAATATGGGAGGGATAATAAGAAATCTTTTTAAAAATTCTTTTAACATTTTTATTCATTTTTGAGAGACAGAGTGTAAGCAGGGGAGGGGTAGAAAGCGAGGGAGACACAGAATCGGAAGCAGGCTCCAGGCTCTGAACTGTCAGCACAGAACCTGACATGGGGCTCAAACTCATGAGCTGTGAGATCATGACCTGAGCCCAAGTCTGATGCTTAACCAACAGAGCCACCCAGGCGCCCCAAGGCTACCCGCATAGCCTGAGACCTGTCCCTATTCTCCCTCCCCACCAGGAAAGTCAGCCCCTTACATTGATGATGTAACGACATGTGAAGATTTGCCTCAGCTGCGGGACATCCAGCAGGCTTTGCTGGAGCATCTGTTTTGTGCTGTTGTTTCTTAGTAATCTCTACACCCACTGTGGGGTTTAAAGTCACAACACCAAGATCAAGAGTAGAACGCTCCACTGACTGAGCCGGCTGGGGGCCTCTGCTGGAGCATCTGTGAGAAAGAGGATGAGCAGTGAAACCACAGAAAATTCAAGGCCCAGGCACTGCCATAACATTTTGGGAGTTGTCTGGTCAGGTGAGACTCGGGTTTTTCTATAAGCTGTGATCCATAAGGTACAGGCTTATCCGATCCCTAAGAATGTGAAAGAGATGCATGTTTTTGTAGGGATTTTGGAGTTTGGGGGAATTTTGATCCCCACCTGGCACAGTGCCTCTGATCCTTATGCTTTCTGGCAAAGACAGGGCATGTACGGGATGGGGCATCAGAGCAACAAGCCGTCTTTGAGAAAGCAGAACTACCAGCAAAACAGATCAAAGCTCTGAGCATGTCCCGAGCATGGCTGCCGCTGAGTTAACTGGGTCTGTGACTCCAGAAGGTATGGGCTGGGGACTGGGGCAGAGAAAACATACAGAGAGGAAGTACCCCTAGGATACTGGTCTCAGCTCTGAAAGGGGACCGAGCCCAATGCACCGCCACAGAGCACCAGTTCTGGCAGTGAACACAGCACTCCTCCAGGTGGAGCTTCCCACACCGCAGCTGGTAGGCTGGGCTCAGAGTGGCCTGGCTGGTGTTTACTCATGAGCCCTGGGCTTCAACTTTTTGCTCTGATGGCTCTGACAGCGCTAGCTCAGGATAGATGATCATGAATAAGCCTGTGGGGTATGTAGAAAGAAATATGTAGATAGACATATGTGGAAAGACATCTGCCAGAGCCTGAGGCAGTCCTTCATTGTTTCCCACATCTCAGCTCATGAGGTGCTGACACCCCTTGGCAATTGGGAAGCTGATGCCCTACCTCAGTAAGAGCCCTCTCTACTGACTGACTCCTTAGTAGATGCAGCAGATCAGGGGCACAGGAGTGGCCGCCACATGGCCCAGTAAGATGGTGTGTTGGCAAGGATGTCACATTGCCCTTGAAGTTCTGTGACATGGTTAATACAGTAAAAGCACATCCTGTGTGTTCTGAATAATGCTTAAGGTAACTACCAAAAGAGGGGGGCCTGGGTGGCTCAGCTGGTTGGGCATCTGATTTCGGTTCAGGTCATGATCTCACGGTTTGTGGGTTTGAGCCCCGTGTCGTGCTCTGTGCTGACAGCTAGCTCAGAGTCTGGAGTCTGTCTTCAGATCCTGTGATTCCTTCTCTTTCTGACCCTCCCCTGCTCATATTGCCTGTCTGTCTGTCTGTCTCTCTCTCTCAAAAATAAATAAAAACATTAAATAAAATAAAGAGTCTGGGGCCATCCAGAAGAGTTCCCAGACAATGAGGGATTAACAATTTGTTATATTGGCCCCCTCCTTCTGAGGGAGGGCTCTGAAGATGTCTTGGTTTGTGTGGACACTGCATGTGGCCTACCCCCAAATTTTCCCCTGGCGCCTGCAAACCAAGCCGCCACCATTAGGGGATCAGAAAAACTAACCACCGATACCCTCATCACCTAGACAGCCATGGTGGGGGGTCACATTTCAAAAGCCATGACATCAGAGACTGGGCAATAGAACACGACATTGAATGGAGGTTCCACCTGCCTATAACACACACACAAGCAGCAGGGTTGGTAGAGAGAAAAAATTCGTAACAATGGTCAGGTAAAGTTCTGTCCCAGTCTTTAATACACTTGAATGGTCAACCAATAGGGCCTTTTGTCCCATATGCTGGTCCAGGGACCCCATGGAGGCACACCACACTGTAAAGGTATGGAAGCCACTACCCAACTCTTACCATGTATGAATGTGCTATGCTGCTGAGAACACTAAGCCCCATCACACCTGGGAAAGGAGTCATCTACTGGAATGGGATGTCCCACCGGGATGGATGAGTTACTTAGGACTGCTGGGTGACAGGGAAGTACTCCGTCTCCATGGAGATCTGTTCTCAAGATCTCTGGAAACACACCATCTCTGATGGAACATGCACCATCAAAAGAAGGGAGAAGGGCAGGGTCCTGGTCTGGCCTAGCTCACCCCAAGTTTGTCTCCTCCCCTCTGGCAGTGCTGCCTCCTTGGCCAGCACATATGGTACGTACAACCAGGTCTCATTTCTGGGGTTGCCAGCCTCCCTCTCCTCAAGCCAGGTGGGAATGTCCTGTCTTCCACTGACATGTCCATTTGGCCACTGTCTTTGTTCCCTGCATAGTCCTGGAGGGAACACATAGAGAAGCCCTTACTAAATTGACCTAGCAAGTCTTTAAAAAGTATCTTTTAATGTTTTATTTATTTTTGAGAGAGAGAGAGGGAGAGACAGAGAGAGAGAGACAGAGAGACAGCATGAGCAGGGGAGGGGCAGAGAGAGAGGGAGACACAGAATTCAAAGTCAGGCTCCAGGCTCTGAGCTTGCTGTCCACACAGAGCCTGAAGTGGGGCTCGAACCCATGAACTGTGAGATCATGACCTGACCTGAAGTCGGACGCTTAACCGACTGAGCCACCCAGGCACCCCGAAAGTCTTAATAGCCAACAAAGCCTGTCCTTACTGAACACTGAAATGACTACATTATCCAGACAGAATGTTGTGTGTGTGTGCCTGATGAGTCTGCTAAGGTGTCATCTTTTTTTTTTTTTAATGTTTATTTTTGAGAGAGACAGAGAGACAGAGACAGAGTGTGAGTGGGGGAGGAACAGAGGGAGGGAGACAGAATCTGAAGCAGGCTCCAGGCTCTGAGCTGTCAGCACAGAGCCCGACGCGGGGCTTGAATTCATGAACTGCGAGATCATGACCTGAGCCAAAGTTGGATGCTTAACCGCCTGAGCCACTTAGGCACCCCTGAGGTGCTGTCTTTATTAAATCATATGACACAAGTGAACACCCTGAATGATATGACTTCCAGCTTTGGGGACTTGATAAATTAGGGATTCAGATCATAGGCTCTTGTAGAAAAATTTTTCACTGATCTGGGGGAGTCACAGTCATTGTGTTAATCTGTGACTTCTCTTGCACATACCTGTGTTGTTGCTGTGCCATCTGCCTCCAGTGCACCAGATAACTGCCACCAGAGCCACCCCCACGCTAGCGAGGTCCCTTGCTGACCACTCTGGTTCGTTGTAAGAGCTGGTCACGAGGAGTAGAGGGTTGGGGAAAGTCATGTGTTCACGGGCTGCCTGTGAGCTGGCCCAGGCACAGTCCAGGCTCCTCACCCCCTTCCCTTGTGCTTGGAATGTGGGTTCTGCTTGCCTTCCCACTCCCAGAGGCTGCCCCAAGGACAGAGCCCTGAGACGGTGATGGGTTTGCAAACACCTGCATGGCACACATGACCAGGCCCAGGTACGGCCTCTTTATAAACTCCTTCAGATGTGGTGAGTAGTTGCAAGGACCCGCTCATCTGCATGATGAACCTTGTGTGTAAGTGCCCTTTGCGCACTAAATCTGCCACCTCTCTCCCGCCTTCCCCTGCCTTCTGAATGTGTGGGCTGGTTTCCAGTTTCACCTGAGAAGCTCCTTGGTGGCCACAAACCAACAAGTACATTCCGTGGAGTCAGGATGGTTTTGTTGAGTGACATACCCTTAGAGCAGTGCTTGCCTCACCTAGTAGATGGTCGTTTTCTTTTTTCTTTTCTTTGTCAGTATTTTAAAAATAGTGAACAGAGGAAAAACATCCTGGAGTTTGCTCAGAAACAACTGGAAATAAAATATCACAAGGGTTAGTCTTTGTCACTCTTTACCCTCCTGGATTCTATTTTGTTTTTGTTTTTTTGAGAGAGAGCAGAGTGGGGGAGGGGCAGAGAGAGGGGGAGAGAGAATCCTAAGCAGGCTCTGCACTGTCAATGCAGAGCCCGCCGCAGGGCTTGAACTCCTGAACCTTGAGATCATGAGCTAAACTGAAACTAAGCTTTAACCAAATGAGCCACCCAGGTGCCCCTCCTGGATTCTAGTATTAATTGGCTGTTTGACCTTAAACAAGTCACTTAACCTCTGTTCTAGCACTAGTAGAACTTTGTGTAATGATAGGCACATCCAACATGGTGGCCACTAGCCCCAAACAGCTACTGAGTATTTGAAATGTGGCTAGCACATCTGAGTAACTGAATTTTATTTAATTTTAATGAATTTAAATTTAAGTGGTTCAGTCAGTTAAGTGTCTGACTCTTGATTTTTGGCTCAGGTCATGATCTCACGATTTGGGAGATCAAGCCCCCTGTTGGGCTCTGTGCTGACGGTGTAGAGCCTGCTTGGGATTCCCTCTCTCTCCCTCTCTCTCTCTCTCTTCCCTCCCTCACTCACTCTTCCTGTCCCTCCCCCCACCCACACACTTGCTCTTGCTCTCTCAAAATAAAGAAACATGTAAAAAAATAAATTTCAGCAGTCACAGGTGGACAGTGTAGGTTTGTTTCCTCATTGGATTGAGGATGAGGTCTGGGTAAGTGGAACGCCCCGCTGGCAAGACAGGTACTCCTCGAGTGCTCCCCCCAACCCAGGCCCATGCGGCCACAAAAGACCACAAGTAAGGAAGCTGACCAGCCCAAAGGCACAGGTCGCTGACTGTGTGGGTAGGGGACCAGAGCACGCATTTAAGGGCAGGCTTAGAGACACCACACGCACAAGGACCCAATGAAGACGTGGAGAAACTAAACGATGGCACCTAAATGCATATGGATTCGAATGATCACATTTTTGTTGCTTTCAAACTGCTCAGAAAAGCCTTGGAAGCCCTCAGAGGTGCCTTGGGGTTGGTGGAGAGCCTTCAATGTGTGGTCTAAGCAATAATTTAGCAACAGGCTTCTTTCCCACTCTGCACTGGGCTGCAGAAAGCAGTCAGGGTAGGTTTCTTCTGTTACAGAGTTTGAAATTGACTGAAATCTCCCTGAAGCACACTTTGAAAATAGTGTCCATGAATGTGAAGCACCACCACCCTGGACCAGGCCAGGAGATGGGGTGCAGCACAGTTAAACCAGCGAGGAAGGCCATGAGACTGCAGTGTCCCGGGCCGAGTTTTGAAAACCCAAATATCTCATGGTTCTCTGGGGCTCACATCTTTTTAGATTTAAAGTTGCAGAGTCCTGGCCTTTTCATTCATCCAGATTTAATAACAAACATCGAAGCCTGAATTTTAAAAAAATTCAAATATAATCGACTACCATAAATGGTCTGCAGAATGGCACCAATTAAAGATCAAGCGTGTACATGCATCAGAGACCTGGCTTGAAAACCCAGAGGCGGCTCTAAGTGCATTAGTGCAGATAAACAATGCTCAACCGTGGTTGTGAGAGAAGAAAACCAGGAAAGAAAGCACAAAGATGTTCCAAGACAGTCTTCAAAGACAACCCCAAGAACGTGACGGGCACTTTCCTGGAGTGACGTAAAAGCCCGCTTAGCCCCTGTCGCCCCCCACTGGAGAAGGAGAAGGGGCTGGGAATATCGTGGGCCCCCCCCATGCTACAAGGGACTTGTTCCAAATCCAGACTGGAGAGCCTCTCTCTGCCTTCATCACTTTCCTTGGTAAATCTCCCTTGTCTGGGAGGAAAGGCACACTGAATGTTATTTCAACACATAGGATTTTTTTAAAGAAAAGAAAGACAACAAGAAACCTCCAGATCCCAGCACCTAAAGAGAACCACTTGGCATTCTGGAGGGCATCCTTCCTGACTCCTTTACCCAGGCTGCAGACCTATCACCTGGCAAGAGGGAGACACACCCTTCGCTTTAGTTGTGAGTCAGCTCTTCCCAGAGCGCATGGTCTCCACTGGCCACAGGGACGCCCTCCCCGCAGCCAGCTTCCTGTCACCGCAGCTGAGAGGGTTTGCCTACCAGCTATTCTCTGGCCAGTCCAGCCTTAATTTCACTTTGCCTCTCCTCTCTGTCTAACTTCCCCCCTGCACTCCCCCAAGCCTCCTTCTGCTGGGGTATACCAGGGTGTTCCCATTCTCTGGGCTGGACAACCTTGCCCTCAAGAAAGGAGGACTAGGCCTGTTGAGTGCTTAAAGATTCAGATTCAACTGTTCCCTGAACACCTACTCTGTTCCAGGAACTTGGAGCTAGAAACTAATGACGTGCAGATTCTCGGCCACACCTCCTGTGTCCACTGGGAAGCCTGAAACACACAGGGCTGGACCCGGGTCCTGTGGCCAGGAAAAGGCAGGGCTGGAAGCCTGACTTGGCTCTCCTGACCGCACGTTCCCGGCCACACCTCCCAGTCAGAGCTGATCCCTAATGTTGCTGATGGAGGAGGAACAGGAGTGGGGCTAGGAGAAGCTTCAGAGGTGTGGAGTCTCTCCTTCAGTAGAGCCTAGAGCCCCGGGACCAGGCCCATGCTCACGGGATAAACCAGTGGTGTCGAATTTGCCACAGACCCTTGTCAGTATATATGTTAAGAAATTGTACATAATATTTTTAATCAATTCACCAATATCTTACATCCCCTAAAACTCTAAGGTCAAGAGGCATTGTGAATAATATTGGATGAAGTCTATACTTCAAATCAGCAAAGTTTTTTGGGGGGCCACTACATGTCAGTAAGAATCAGCAATCTTATGCTTCTACTGTACTTGACAAAGAACTCAATCCCAAAGTGTGGGCTCTGCCAATTTTCACTATTTATGCCCATTTGCATTATTTGAATGATTTCAACCAGCTCTCTTGGCAGAAATTTTGTTAGGCTGCTTGTCTCTTTAGAGGGTTATGTTCATCGAGACCAGATAACAGAACGTGTAAATCCACTTAACCAACACGCTTCAGTTGCCACACATTGGCATTTGCTGCAAGTGAGTGAAGAGCCCAGACTTCCTGCAGCATGTGGCTCCCACCCCTCCCCTGGGAAGGTCTCGGGATGGACCCGTGACAGCCGGGCATTCAGCGGAGGAGCAGCGGCCCGTCCCCCAAACATCAGTTTCAATAGAGCTTTGTTTTCATATACATGGGAGTCCTAACTGTCCTTCCTGCACCTTGATATAGCAGGTGTCTTGGGCCAGAGACCAGACCAGAGAGAGGACAGGGCACCCCACAGGGGTTGTCATAGGTTTGTCAGAATTAGCAAAGGAAAATGCAAGTTGCCCAGTTAAATTTGAATTTTTGGATCAACACTAACTGATAAACACCATCAAGGGAAGGGGTCAGGCAGTGGAGTCAGAATTTTGACACGCCCTGCAGGCACTGGTGGCCACGTGTCCGACAAAGCCCCTCCGTGGGATTCCACTAGCTGTCAGCGCCTCTCCTAAGGACCAGCCAGCTCAGTCCCAGGCACCAGGTGCACGATGGTGAAAGGCAGAAGAAGGGCCTGCCTGCAGGGAGCTTACCCCTACGCCTAGCTGGGAATGAGGACAAGCTTCAGGGGTCCACAAAAGAACACGTGAGTCTGTTTCCCATGGCGGGTGACCGAGTGGTTTCTCAGCCACGAAGCCTGCCCTGAAGCAGTGGCAGAATGCAGTTGAATATGTGCAAACCAGCATTTGCTGCAGTTTCAGGTGTCCGGTGGGGATCAGCATTTAGGCTCCGTCCCTCCACCCCCCCACTGAGCCAGAGAGCCCCTCAAGTACCTGGGGGTCACGGTGACTCTGCACCTGGTCACCTCAGAGCCTAGGTCTCCTGCATAAGTAGGTAAATGTCATTGCCTGTCGTGCTCTTCCAAGCCATGGCCTTGCACTCAGAGGACTTGAGGCATGTAGATTTACTGCACGGAGGAATCTGAAATTCAAGCGCCAGTAAACACACTGCAGGGGCCAGACGTGCCCAGCTCGGCCTTCAAGCACAGGTGCTGCCCTGTTCTCAGTGGCTCTACCCACCCGCCCCACCCCTACTCTCCCACCTGTCGTGAGGCAGCGACCAATTCAAAATCAAGGGCGGTTGTTGCGCTGACCCCAAGGTGAAAGCTGAGGGGAAAGACAGGTGACGGGACAGCACGGCCAGGCCCAGTCCAGGACTGCCTCCGCCCACATCCCCGTCCCTTCCAGAGCTGTTGGGCGTCACTGACACTTGGGGAGCTTTCTTCCCAGAGTGTTCTTCTAGAGAACAGGAAAGGGACCCGACAAAGCTGGAGCCGACCAGATACGATCAGATACATCGCACATGGCATAGACACTGGGGTCTTGAGAGTGATAAGGAAGGTTAACAGCAGTGGCCCAGTTAGTGGCTTGGATGGCCTTTAACGTTATCCTACTCGCTAACCACAGTAATGTGCAAAGTTCTATGACCCCCCAGGGAATGAATGGGGAAACTGAGCAGTGGAGAAATTCAGTAGCTTCTCCAGGGGCCCAGGGCTCGAACCTGAGCCTCGACCTGTCTAGCTGCAAAGGCCCCAGTGCCGAGCCAAGGAACCCCCAAGGTCTGCCCCAGGGACACGCCATCCCAAAGGAACATTTATGGAGCCGTCACTCTCCCGAGGGGACACTCCAGTTCCTCCAAGGTGAATTGTGGTGACCTGAGCTCACCAGCCGGATCTTCCAGCTGGAGAAATTTGTTCCTGGGAGGACGCCCAAACGATTTACCTTGTGACCCCAGGTCAGCTCAGTGTGTGACCCTGTCCGCACTCAGCTCGCAGTGCTGCGAGGAAATGCCCTTAATACAGGCTCTGTACCCACACGTCCGCTACACCACTTCCTCCGGAAGGGAAAAGACCAAAAACCCGCAACAGCCACCAGCTGGTGCTGCTTCAAGTCTTTTACCCCCTGTAGGCAGGCCCTCTCGGGACCTGGACTTACAGGGGTGGATTTGCCCGTGGAAGGCAGCAGCTGACACAAATGTTCCCTGCAGAAGTGACCTTGATGAGGAACCCCACGGATGTGACTGGAGAAGATGGGTCTTGAGTGCAGAGCAGGAAAGGGCAGTCCACCACATGGGCAGCCAGGAAGCCCTGCCTCAGAGCTGGTAAATGTGACACCTGACGACTGCCTTTCCAAAAGCTAATTCCTGCGTGCCCCCCTCCCGGCAGTCAGTGCACCCCCACCTCCCGGCAGCCACTGTGCCCACCCTCCCTAAAGATCCGAGCACTTCCGCTAAGGTGGCAGGTGCTCGGGCTTTGAAACGGAAGCTGATTCTAGGGACCCCCACTTTTGAGCCGAGTGATCTTGAGCAAGTGATTTAACCTCCATGAGCCTCAGTTTTCTTACCTGTAAAAGGATAGTGATACACTTTCTCCTAGGGCAGTAGTGAGGGTTGAGAAAATATTTGCAAAAATTCCTCATTTTTACCTGCTCTTTTTCACTTAAAATTATTTAAATATAGGGGCACCTGGGTGGCTCAGTCAGTTAAGCTTCTGACTTGATTTCGGCTCAGGTCATGATCTCACAGTTATGAGATTGAGCCCCACCTCAGGCTCTGTGCTGACAGTGCCAGGCCTGCTTGGTATTCATTCTCTTGTCTCCCTCTCTCTCTGCCCCTCCCCTGCTCACACTCTCCAAATAAATAAACTTAAAAAAAATTTTTTTAAATATAAGCATTCAGCCCCAGGATGAATATGAATATATGTATATACATATATTCCCTCATATAATGCCATGAATGTAAGCCTTTTCCTCACAAACATGCTTTTTGAAAGCAGGATCTCTTTTTTCCTTCCCTCCCATCCCAGGGCCTGGCAGAGTGCTGAGATGCTAGTCTGCCCAACAAGGACTTAAATTTAGTCCGAATCCGTGATAGCATCATGTTCCGGTTTTCTTCAGCCACGTGATCACCAAAGTCTCTCGATGGTGGAGGGTTTGCAAAATGTAAACAAATATCTGCGTTGTGTTCAAATATGTCAGAAGCAAGCATTGCCTGTCGACTTCAGAAGCGACATAGTGACTGTATTGATTTCTTAAAAGGGTCTGTTTTGCTGCTGTTTAGACACAATCGCTTCCCAAAGCCACTGTCTGAGCTTTACAGAGCGACCTTTGGGAAGTCATTCAGACACATCTAAAGTGATTCCCCACAACACAAAGCCAGTCACTATGTCCTAGCTAGGCATCCTTTATGATGGTATATACTCATCTAAGACATGCTTCTGAATTGGGATATCCGAACACAAAGTTTACATTCAAGTAAGACGGTGGCCTAGTAATACTAAAGCAGTTTGGCAGTAGGAGGGTCTTTCTTTGCACCGACTGAAATAAAACCCTAATAGGAGGAAGCCTCCACTCCTGAAGCTGGCGTTCAAGACACCATCTGCCTGGCCTCAAAGTTTATAAACGCAACAACTGTGTTTTTCCATTCACAAAATACATTCATGGGTAAAATAAAATGAGACCATGTACTCTGTAGAAACAACAGACAAATTTACAACTACCAACATGATTAATTTTTTAATGCTTTTAATGTTTATTTATTTTGAGAGAGAGACAGAGTGAGAGCAGGGAAAGGGCAGAGAGAGATGGAGACAAAGAATCTGAAGCAAGTTCCAGGCTCTGAGTTGTCAATACAGAGCCAGACGTGGGGCTCAAACTCACAAACTGCGAGATCGTGACCTGAGCCAAAGTCGGACCCTTAACCAACTGAGCCACCCAGGTGCCCCAATTAATTCTTAGTCCTGGTCCATGTCTAACTCAGTAAGTCCACAGGATTCATGATTTGCCCAGTGGTCATTTCCATATGTTCTGAATATATCATTGGAATGGACAAACTTGCAGGTTGGCAGTATTCTAACAGAGCCCTTGGCCTGAGTTACGAGCTATTGCAGAGGGAACTGCTAAATCATCTCCCGGATGCTGGAGGAAATACCCTGTGTCAGGTGGGAATAGCTCCCTGATTGATGCTGTCCTTAGATACCGAAGGGAGCAGGGGTGGTGGTTCCTAGAACTTACTCTTACCTCGCTCCTCTGGCCTCTACAAAACCACACCGAAGACCACTCCACTCATCCACACCACTCAACAGAGTCACAGCCCCATCTAATTGCAGCTGCCACGTCCAAAGCCACGTGCGTGTTAGAGCAGATCAATGTGGACCTACCCCATCAGTGAGGTTTCAGGGATCCAAGGGTCTGGAACACAATGTTCTATTCCCTCCAGATTAAAGGACACAGTATTGCACCTCCCAGTGGGAGCATATGGCCGGTGGGCCTCTCTGGGTTCTAAAGCAGCATATTCCACACCTAGGAATCACGCTCCAACCTACGCACTGGGCAACATGAAAGTGTGCCAGCTCTGAGCAGGCTCTGGACCAGGAAAGGCCCCTCAGGTGCAGGCCGTGGGGCGAGTGGGCTCCCAGCCACTTGGTCAGCACTAACTAGATGACCTCATGGTATTGAAGTACTGGTGATGGAAAAGCTGTTGTGTGCCAAGCTCCAGGAGGAGGGGTAATCACAAGGCCATCTGCAATGGAGTTCTATTCAAATCTCCTGGGAGAAACCAAGCCCCTGACCTTGGGATTTGAAGGGACTGTGTGGCCAGAACTGCCCATCTTGAATGGTTTGAGCAGGCCCTGTGGCAATCCATCCTGAGATGGGAATGAACATCTAGAACCCGAGGGACAAGCAGGGGCCCAGAGCCCCAGATCTTTCACTAATGTTACACCAGAACCTCTCTCTAAGTTCACCCGCATGTGTGTGAAGGGTCCCTGATGGTCAGCTTAGAAGGAAAAAACTGAAGTGTCGTTCTGTCGGTTCACTGTGTGGGTACAAAGCCCAAACAGATAGCTGCTGCTCTATGGCAGGGGGCCTCAAACGACAGTGATGAGGGAAAATCGTCTCAACAGTGTTTCAGGCAATGCATCTGGTCATTTCCCGTGTGGGAAGAGAAGTGGTCCAAAGCTAGCATACATACAGTGGTACAGGGCTTGGCTCTTGGTCAGGAGCTTGGAAATAAAGTGCCTGGAAAATCACCTAGCACTTGGATGACTGGAATTGACACATTCTGTAAATGGCTTTGCTTTTTCTGCCTGCAGGATCTCAGCTGGCATCATCAGAGAGCTTGTGCAGTGTTCATTTGACCCTCATGGGATCTTCCATCTCTCTGGACCAATATGCTCCTCTCACAATTAGTGAGAGATGTGCAGTGGGCACAGAACCCGGAGTCCCCTGTTTCTATGACATACGGTACCATCTAGAAGCTGCCAGCCTGATAGACTGGAATGGCCTTTTGAAGGTGCAACAACAGTGCCAACTTG
This sequence comes from Suricata suricatta, assembly GCF_006229205.1. Taxonomy (NCBI): domain Eukaryota; kingdom Metazoa; phylum Chordata; class Mammalia; order Carnivora; family Herpestidae; genus Suricata; species Suricata suricatta. The sequence continues at coordinate 121,182,928 of NC_043702.1, read as the reverse complement.
GAGAGAACACCCCACAAAGATGGTGTGGCAGGAAACTCCGAAGAATCCTCATGATCCCTGCCTTCTGCCAGTCACAACCTTGTGCAGACTTATTGGCTGGCTTCTAATGAACACAATATGGCAGAAGTGAGGGGAAGTCACTTCCAAGGCAAAGTTACAAAAAGACTACAATTTGCCTTGTTTTCTCACTGCCTCTTGGACTGATTGCTTTGAAGCCAGCTGCCATAATATGAGGGGGCCCAGGGACAGGCTGGCCCAGTGATGAGGGGACGGAGGCCTACGAATGACCTTGAGTGACCTTGGAAGAGGGCTGTCTCCCTCTGAGCCTTAAAAATGGGCTGCAGCCTCTGTCATGCAAGACCTGCAGCAGTAGGGACCTACCCAAACTGCACCTCTGCTCCTGACCCACAGAAACAGAGATAATGCTTGTCAGTTGAGCCACTAATTTCAGGGAAATTTGTTACATAGCATTAGGTAACTAACATGGGGGGACTGCTCTTTTAGAAACCAAAGATGGAGTTGAATGGTTCACCATGACTCCCAATGACCCACGTAGAGAATTTGGGTCTCTCATCCCTACAACTCTGGGCCCTGTGGGTTGTTTTTAATTTTATAGTGAGTGCACATGCTAGCAGGGGAGAAAGGCAGAGGAAGAGAGAAAGAAAATCTCAAGCAGGCTCCGAGCTGAGTGTGGAGGCCTGATCCCATGACCCTGAGATCATGAGTTGAACTGCAATCAAGTCAGACACTCAACCAACCGAGCCACCCAGGTGCCCCAGGTTTAGAAGTTCTTGCTCTGAGAAGAGGCATACATCTACTCGTGACCCAGGGACATACCCATTATGCTTTATAGCTTAGAGGTACTTTGGGGTCATTTGGCCAAGGAACAGCAGGTAAGGAAAGAAGTTACTGTTTGGCTGAGACTCTAGTCCTCAGGAATTGGGCCAAGGAAGAATATGTCGGACTCTCAAGGAATCTATGAGGGCAGATAAACATGGCCGCCCGTGGTAGAAAGACCTGGTGAGCAAGGGCTTAGACCCCCTCAGAGATTAGGAGTGGGTTAAGCTATCCTGACCAGCAGAGCTGCGGGCTGATAGAGCAATCTAGAATGAGGAGAGGGGAGGTCACTTGTGATGAAAGCCTGGCCCTCTGGCCTGACAGATACTACAGGAATATCATGTTTCCCGAGCATCTCACAGGATCTCTCCACAGCCTTTGTTGCAACAGCATCTCAGTTCAATTCTTCCCACTGCCCAATCCTCCTTTTTACTCCCTTGCAAATGTTCACCCCAATGCCAGGCCCCAAAAAACTCCCCGTGTGCATCTTTTGCAGTTTCCTACAGAACAAATGAATACACGGTCACCTATTTAACCCACAACCCAAGAACTAGAAGTGTGGTTTTTAAAAAAATTTTTTTAATGTTTTATTCCCTCTGTATTACCTGAAGAGGGCAGGAGAAACCCTGACCTAATGCCGTGTTTACAGAAGATACTTAACTCCAGGGAATTCCCACTTTCTGAAGAGCACAGACACCAGATTAAGCTACATAGCTTTAGCAAGACAATGACATTCTCATTTTTTTTTTTGCAACCTACCAGACACCAGGCATTCTATTTATATGTATCTTATTTCATCATCAGAACCCTGTGAGGAAGAATTGTCTGTGTTAGAACTGAGAAAACCGAGAGTTGTGATTTTTCTCAGTAACTTCAAGTCCAGCACCGCCCCACAGAGGTCAAGAGCTTGTGCTGGACACTCAGACTGCGGGGACCAATTTCTGCAGCTACCGCACATCTTTGGGCAAGTGATCTGTGCTTTATTCTTCTAACCCCTAAGTGAGACTGGAAAGATCACCTACCTTAGGAGGCTGCTGGGAGGAGTCATCTGATATATTTAAATTAGAACAGTGCCCAGCACACAGGCACCTTCTAAATTTGGCTATTTCTTTTTTTTTTAATTTTTTTTTAATGTTTTATTTATTTTTGATACAGAGAGAGACAGAGTATGAGAGGGGGAGGGTCAGAGAGAGAGAGAGAGACACAGAACCGGAAGCAGGCTCCAGGCTCTGAGCTAGCTGTCAGCACAGAGCCTGACGCGGGACTCGAACCCACGAACGTGAGATCTGACCTGAGCCGAAGCCGGAGGCTTAACCGACTGAGCCACCCAGGCACCCCTAAATTTGGCTATTTCTATCCAAACATGGCAGGCCTAGGAAGAAGCTAGTTTCAGAGCATTATTTCCCTTTGTTACCACTACTTTTCTCCTGTGACCTCTGGTCAGAAAATACTTGGGGAAAGCATTCGTACCAGAGGTGTGGATGGGCACCCTAGGGTTGGAGTGTGGTCTCACGCTGGTGGCCCAGTTGTCCTGTGGGTAACATTCACCACCAGGGAAGAAGTTCCACCTGCGTCTCTTCCTCTGTGCTCCTTGGGAGAGTGGAATCATGCCTCTTGGGGACTCAGGACCTAGGAAGGGTGACGCCATGGCTTCATGTCGGAGGCCTACTCCGCCGTTCTGTGCATCCTGATTCATCTCAATCTTCAGGGTGAAGGTTAAAAAACTAAAGTACCTGAACCATGCCCTGACTCTGGGCTGCAGGGAAGGGGCAAGAAGCATTTATTATGAGGAACTCCGTTTTTCCCTATGTGGCTTTAAGCTGATATAAAATCTGCTAACTTAGCCATTTAAGAGGAAAATTTGTAACATCCTTTTCTATGACCAGGTTATAGAAATCCAATACCTGGGGGTGCCTGGGTGGCTCAGTCGGTTAAGCATCTGGCTTTGGTTCGGGTCACAATCTTACGGTTTGTGGGTTTGAACCCTGTGTTGGGCTCTGTGCTGACAGCTTAGCTCAGAGCCTGGAGCCTGCTTCAGATTCTGTGTCTCCCTCTCTCTCTGACCCTCCCCTGCTTGTGCTGTCTCTGTCTCTCAAAAATAAATAGAAAACAGAAAAAAATTAAAAAAAAAATCCAATACCCAATCAATCACCACTGTCCCCGTGGGTATCACTGCAGCTTCCGTGGGGAGTCTGGCTTTCTATTTGGTGTTTCCAGCTGCTCATACTAAAGAGTTGGAGAGCAGGTCCTCTCTGGCACCGATTACCCTTATTTACATTATTACTTATATTCTGGACAAGCCATAGAATCCCTTAGCCAAACAAATACTAAAAACTGCCTCAGGTGAACACTATGTACTTCCAGTTTGAAAACCACAGCCCTAAGTCAGTAAACCAGTGGTTCTAGAACAATCTAACTCCAGAAGGGCCGGAATACAGCTCTCCCTCCTTGTTTTGCTCCTCTACACTATCCTTCAACCCGAGGCCTATGCATTTGGAAAACACTGGCCTGCTGCATTAAGCCACTAATTCCCCAGTGAACATGAATGCGTTTGCAGGCTCCCATTTCATTTCAGGTGAGGAAACTGTTGACTTCCACTTTTTTTTGCTCAGAAACCAGAAGACCACAATTTATAAACAATCCCACTTATTAGCTGATGTGTCAGGAATTGGTGAGAAACAAGGCCAAGTACTGCCTAAATATCTTTAGAAGATCTTAATCCTATTTAGGAAGTTCAGCAATATGGAAGCCTCAACTGGCAGAAGATGGCTCAAGGCATCCCGAAAACAGGTCAGGTTATTAGTGGTAGAAATCTGAACCTCAAGCCACCACCTGTATCTCTACCTCCTCCATCAGACTATATTGAGGTAAGAAAGGAACTTCTGCACTCCCAGCAACTGATAAACAAGTTGATACTTGACCCCTTGCCTAATTTTACCAGTCTCAACTTTTGCTTAAACTCTCTAGTTCAGGTGAAATTTGCTCCTATGGTACCTTATTCCACTGTTGAGAGAAACCTGTTTTTAAAAACGATTCTGGGGCACTGGGGTGGTCCAGTCAATTGGGTGTCCAGCTCTTGACCTCAGCTGAGGTCATGATTTCAATTCGTGGGATTGTGCCCGTGTCCAGCCCCTGTGCTGACACTGTGGATAGAGCCTGTTTGGGATTCTCTTTCTCTCCCTCTCTCTGCCTCTTCCCACAACCCTCCCCCCCGCCATAAACTTACCCAAAAAATCTTACATTGGAAGATTACAGTAGCAAGTCTTAAGCACATTTTAACCACTTGCTAGATACAAAACTGACTGACCCAAAGCTAGTAAGCTGTTAAGTCTAGATTATTTGATTTCTAGCGATTTCACTCTGTAAATCTGTCAAATCAGGTGTAGGGGAAAAACCAGAAAACTGAGGGAAAGTATCTGCAAAAACTCAAAGGAATTCTGTACTTACCCTGTGTAAAAGACTCTAGCAGGCATCTCAAAGAAATAGGCTTCATCAAAAGATTGTTTAGAAAATCGGTGTCTGCCTAAGGTCAAGGAATTAACGTATCCATAATTACTGATTTCCGATGTTGACCAGTCCATCAGTCCAGCTTCCTGGAGGGCTTTTTTTTTTTTTAAAGTAATCTCTATATCAAACATGGGGCCCAAACTCACACCCCTGAGATCAAGAGTCATGCTCTACTGACCAAGCCAGCCAGGCACCCCAGGTCTGAAGGCTTCTACTTAAGGATCCAAGTGACACCAGGTCATGCTCCCCCACCACAGAAAGAAGCTTCATTTCTGTGGTAGCAGGAACATGGCCTGCCGACCCATTGCACCACAAGAAAGGCTGAAAATCTTGGCCTGAAATTTGTTGCCACGGTCTTCTGAATTATTTCAGGAAAACCATACAGAGCCACTACTTTGAGTGGCAACAGTAGACTTGGCCCTATGCTAAAGGTGTGAAAGAAGACCAGCCACACAGGAGGAAAAGGGACCAGCAAATGATTCCCTTTGGCAATGTGCGAATGCAGGGCGGCCAGTTTAACATGAAGACATCACTGTTCAATTCTTTTCTAGTTCATCTGACAAGATGATTTTTATGGCTGAAATTTCTTAATCACCTAAAATACAGTCAAGATGCTTTCCACAAACAGGTCAACTGTGGCTTGCTGCCACTGTAGATTATGAGTAGAAGAGACTGGACAGGGAGTGCGGGAAGGTACCAGGGAGCTGTGAAATGCACTGCAATTGCAGCAGAGGAAACCACTGGTGACCCGGCTGGAGGGCGCACCTGGTACACTTGTCCTGTCGGTCCTCTCAGTTTCAGTTTCATTTAACCCAGGATATACTCGGATTTAGATCCCATCCTCCAGCCGAGTATGCTGGAACTTCACTTTGGGTAATCTGTGTTGTGAAAATATGGAAATTTAATGCCTTTTCAAACTGTGCCCTCCTTCCGTCCCCCAACCTGTCTCCCATACCTTCTCGTCCATCATAATGCACAGTTTAGCACTAAGGACAAAACGCCCTGTTCCTCCTTACCAGAACAGTTCAAGGGGCAGAGCATGTCCAAAAGCTTATGTGACCAAAGCCACTGCTGATGACTGACTACAACACCTGGGTAATCTGGTCACATGTCAGAAAAGCCAGAGGCAAGAACTGTAGGACCAAATTGTGGGGAACACATCTACATAAATACCTTACTTTCCCTGGACACACTTTTGTTCCCATTTTTCCCACTGTATGATCCCACCCAGCAAAGGGCTCAAGGTGTCTGTGGTTTCAAGTTCACACAACCAGCTGGGGAGCATGTACCTGGTTATTTGCAAACACGGAGTGCTAACTATAAAGTTCATTCACCCTGAAGTTCTACCATTTAGGAGGACTGAACTGAAGGGTCAGAATATGAAAAACAGGTAATCGAAGCGACTTAGTAAGAAGGCAAATCTGTGAAGTGCTGACTCCAGCTCTTCTGATACAAGCCTGTGATCCTAGCCTCGTCCATCATTCCATTTCAGAACTACTATGAGAAAAACCTTACACTGAGAGTTTGGCTTTACAGTACTGGAGAGCATTCTGTTTAATAAGAGTCACAGTATCTACGAGTAAACAAGGCACCTGGGTGATCAATGACTGAATTACTGGTTTTCCAAAAGCTGGGTCTGGAAGCTTGTGTTCTGCATAAGGGATTGTAGGCAATTAAAATCCCTCAGCACTTCATATTACAAAATGAGTAAATGATGAATCTCTTACAGGCTGCTTGTGTGGGTGATGACGACTATGAATGTGCTAGGAGAAATATGAAAAATGCAAATGTTAAGTACTGAGATCTATTTTGGATCGTTCAATTTCTACCCAGAAGAACAGTGAAACTATTTTCCTATGTTCTGCACTGCATGCCATTCACAAGATTTCTCTCCTCCTCCTGGACAGACTTGTTTTCAACAGGAGTACAGCTAGCCTGGGAACAGAGGCCACGGCCATTATCCTGATGACAGCATTTACTTTGACTGAATAAGCTTTATAGTCCTTAAAAAAGCAGGATCAAGTCTTTGGATGAGAATCTCTTCCTAGAGTGTAACGTACTCTTGATCACTGTTTTTGGTACAGACCTTCTTGCTCCAAACTTTAGGAATGGATCAGAAGTTCCAAGATTCATTATTTAGAGAATACTTTATTAGTTTCTGTAATCAAACCCATGTAGATAAGACCTTACACATTTAATACAGCGCGTTACCCCTGTACAAATGGAAAAAATTGTGTTTAACATTTCTAGACCAATATGGCTGTTAATTTCTGTACAATGCCAACCCAACACGGTACGACTGGGGTACTTTTTCCAAAGTTGACAGCACAGCTAAGGTTTCCAAAAATTCAAATTATTTATATATATATGTATATGTATGTATATATATATATTTATTTATGTATTTATATAAAAGGACCAATAGCAGTATGTTATGCATCAATAGCAGCAACAGCTTTTCCAGGTTCTGCGGTCATCTGAACAAAATTATAGAGACATCCAGCACACTCCATTAATAAAAAAGGGAAAAAAAAAAAAGGTAAAAAAAACAAAACCCCAGAAAACAGCAAAGTTCTGTTACTGTTGTGGTACCTGGCACCATTTTTTTTTTTTATTAGCTTCTCAATCATCATCTGGAAAGAAAACATTCTAGAATAACGTCATTAAAAACAGCTCTGAGAAAGCACGGTCACTGTTAACGTATCATAAAGCAGGTACAAGGTATTTTACATTCACAGAGGTATGATACAGTACTGTCCTACATCTATAATACTAGAGGATACAATTAAAAAGGCATTATTTGAGACTTGATTCTACTTTTCCAGCAGAGGGCCCAAAGGATGGTATGACACAGCTCTGGTCAAGAAATGCACCTTCTCAGATAGGATTTCCTGTCA